>NC_041222.1:89001003-89104480 GCF_002837175.3 Physeter macrocephalus
GTGTGTGTGTGTGTGTGTGTGTGTGTGTGTGTGTGTGTGTGTGGCAGTTGCCTCCTGGGACAGGGTGTGTGTGTGTCTGTGTGTCTGTGTGTGTGTGGCAGTTGCCTCCTGGGACAGGGTGTGTGTGTGTGTGTGTGTGTCAGTTGCCTCCTGGGACAGGGTGTGTGTGTGTGTGTGTGTGTGTGTGTGTGTGTGTGTGTGTGTGGCAGCTGCCATCCTGGGGCCGGGGGCAGGGGTTGTAGTTGCCTTCTGGAATTCCAAAGAAGTGGTCATTTGGCCCCATCTCTCCCCTGGGTACTTGCATATTTCCCCGACACCTTCCAACACACAAGGGCTGGTTTTGAGTCTGCGGCTCTGTGTCTGGGCAATATTTTCCACTAAAACCTCAGCACTTCAGACTGGGAAAGCGAATAAACAGGACAAATTAGTGAAAAAACAATACTAATGAGTTTAAAATGTTGACTTGCCCTGTCTTTCAAATAACATACATCAGAGCTGAGCCACGTGTGTTGGTCGTAGCCCCCCACCCTCGTCCACCTCGTCCCAGCAGCCCTCCAGAGCCCTGTGGGCAGGCACTGTGGTGACCTCTGCCCCCTTACAACTCCTGCCCTCACTTGCTCGCAGGGCCACTGCTAGGAAAGAACTCCTCCAGCAGACAAGCTCCCATCCACTGACAAGCAAAGACCCCCAAGATACACGGTTATGTGAAAAAAAGTACAGCAGAAAGCAATTTGTAGAGGTTAACTCTTAACGTTTAAAATACGAGATAAATATAAGAACACATTGGCAAGTATTCTTAGATATGCATTAAAAAACTGAGAGGATCCACAGTAATACATTTGGAGGTGGGATAGCTGGGGATGGGCGAGGAACTTCCCACTGTGATTCTGAACTATAGGAATGTATGAGCTGTACAATAACTAAACGATTGAAATAAAACCGAAAAAGAAATACAGTGCTACTAAGGATCTATTGTCTTAAGTGTAAACACCTAACACTCAGGCTCATGTTCTTCTCAGGGTGAGTGTCAGGTAGCCTAAATCCAGGCCTCCTCCGCCTAAAGAAAGCATTACTCTTATTTCAAAAGCTAATTACTGAGAGATATGACCTGTCACAGGGCTGTGAAGGGAGCAAATAAATGGATGTTGGTTCAGTGGAGTGAAGAAGAACTGCAAGGTGTCATCCTGGAAGACAGTGTTGAGCCCAAGCTTTGAACTGTTTGAGAGCCAGGGAGAGACATGAGGATTAGGAAGCTTGGTTGTCTACTTATTAAAGGAGTGACGCCTTGATGACAGTGATCCACAGCAAACTGCTATCTGCAAAGACTGACCAGTAACCACTGGACACATCAGTAGTCAATAAATACTTGTTGATTAATTGACATTTAAAAGGAAATTATGCTTGGAACTGTTCTGTATCTTGTTTCTGGTGGTAATTACAACCATAGGTATTTGTCAGAACTTGAACTGTACATTAGAAAGGGTAAATTATACTGTGTATAAATTTTTAAATTAGGGTATAATTCAAAGCAATTATGCTGAAGAGATCTATTTATTTGATAAATGTGGCTAAATGTATAGGTAACGTATTACTGTGAGAAAAGAAATTTGGCCCTTTGAAAATAAATTTGTACATAATAGGCAAAAAAAAAAAAAAAAGCTAATTACTGAGCGCCCACTAAGTCCCAGGCCAAATAACACTTATAGTCTCTACTACTCTGGAGACTGATGAAGGAAAACAAGGGGGTGAGCTGAGAACAGGTCTGATCTTGGAAAGGTCATGTTGCTTTCCAGTAGCCAGGTTGCAGGCAGGTCCTCTGACATAAGTTTACTTTGACACATCCTCCTCCTGAAAAGTTCATCTCAAAAAAGGTTTTTCAGTGTTCCCGTCAGAAACTCACCAAACTGTCTGAAAGTAGCTACCAACACTGAATTGCAAGGTGGAATTCACCCAAAGTGAACACTTTTAAACAAGCGTTTCCCTGTTGAGAGACCCAAGAGGTTTGTCTTGATTTAGTGGGAAGCATTATATAACTGTAACATTGAGTGAAATATACTAAAATTAGCACAGAAAAGTTTGCCAGTGCTCTGACAGACTGTTTCAACAAGTATTGTATACCAAAAAAATATAAGGAGTGTACAAGGTGTTTGTGGCTTTGTATGGCTTGATTAAAACTAATTACACTTAGGTGACTTTACTGAATAGGTGTGAAAATCGCCCTCTTGCGGGTGTAAACAGGGACAGGCATGCGGCTGGGTAGAAGGTACGAGTGACATTTATCTGAATCATGCGGCTTAGCTCTAAAATCAGTTGTTCTGGAACATGCCAATTAAGTCACTTTTGTTCAACTGCATCAACTTTAAAGGCTCAATAATCTTCCTAAAGATGCATCAAGATTTTACAATTAGAATGAGCTGTAACAAACACGTGTTATTTCTAGCCAAAAAATCCCCCAAATCAAAACCTCCCCCGACTCTGCCAAAAAACCCTGCGTCTCTCTGCAGAATCTCTGCTGCTCATCCCGAGGTTCTGTCCGTGGCCCCGAGCACGACGTTCAAGTCTCGGGGCTGAGTGATGGGAAACTGAAGTGGCCGCCCACCTCCCTGACTGCATCTGTAGAGGGAGCAGCCAAAGGGCTATTTCCCAGTTTTTACTCTTAGGTCTCGACTCGGTGGAAATGAGAAGTAGCTCCGTGTAACCCTGAGTTCTTTGAATATGCAATCCAGACCACACTTGCTGGTAGAGGGGGCTCCGAGGGGCTCCCAGTCATTCACATTACTTCCTTCTACCGAGCAGGGAAGAGTTCCTCCTGATTTTAGGATATACACTGAGACCTTTTATTTGTTTGTGTGGGGGGGCTCTACCTGTCAGCGGCATCATGCTAAAGCAGAGGAGCAAGGGGTGTACAAGATGACCTGACGTGCTGGAGAGCCAGGGAGCCCCAGCGGGTAGGATCCAATGATGCTGTGCTTAAGGGGCTTTCACCCTCAGGACCCTCTGGGCTCTTGTTAGAAAATGTACTTTCTTGGTCCAACCCAGACTTGCCTGGGAGCGGGGAGGGCAGTGCTCATTTTGCAACAAGCCCTGCAAGATGTTCTCATGCAGGCTAAAGAACCAGTGCCTGCGACGTGAAGCGAATTCCTACCTGAGTCTTGCCTGGCCCAGGGTTGTGGACCTACTCCATTAAACACGGAAAACCAACCAGGCCATGCTGGGAGACAGGGAGCCGCCCGAGGGGCAGCAGAGGCCATTGGCTGGCTGGCAGAAGCATCTCCCGGACTCACCCAGCCCCTCCCCTGACTGGAAGCCCTGGAGCCACTGACCCCGCAGTTGACCCTGGTCCAGGTGTACCTGGACTCAGCTGGCCGCGCTGCCAGCCAAGGAGGGGATGCAGGCAGCTCTGAGCAGGTGGTGAAGGAGGCCCGATCTCCGTCACTCTCTCCCCCTCCAGCCCTGCTCCAGGGCCCTGGGAAGAGCCAGACTCCAGATCTAAAAATGGCAGGGGCTCTGGGACCTCAGGAGGAGAGAGGTTTAAAACAAAAGACCGTCTTCACGTCATCTGCGGCTAATCCCTGCCACAGACCTTACCGAGAAGAGCAATGCAACTTGTTCCCATCATTTATCTGTCAACGTATATCCACATTCAAATGGAGTCGCTGGTCCTGCATGAGCCCCCTAAACCTCAGCCCAAATCATCACCGTTGGGCGTCTCCGTCATCCAGCACCTCCCGCTGCCTGATGTCCTCAGGACCTGCAGAGGGCAGACCGAACCTTCTGTTTTGCTTTATTGGATACACCAGGTGTGGGAGTTACAAGTGCGCTCTACCCCGTGTGTCAGATGCAGTGTGCCTGTGCGCCTTCTCTCATAGGAGCTCTGAAATGAACTGACCTCGCTTACATATGGTACAAACACAAGCAAACCAAAACACAATCAGGTGGCATCCCAATGTGGGTAACGTAAACAGTTAAATTACGAAGTCATTATTTTAAGCTCAAAATTCTTCAATGAAAATGGCATACAAAAACCATATAAATTACATTTAAGGTCTGTACAGGATTCTAAAAAAAAAAGAAAAAAAATAACAATACTGTGCTCTGTACAATATTGCCTCTTTTGTAACATTCCAAACCCCAAAAACACTTTCCCTTGAATTCCAGAAAACTGGGCAAAATACACATGCAGGATAATTAAAATCATTTCACAAAAGTACAAAATTGTGTGGGTTTCTTTTAAGGCACATTTCGTTTTAATACGGAACTCCCATTCCAGGAGCCCCTTTCTCATCAGACTCTGACAGGGGGCAGGCGGCCGCGTCCTGTTCCCACTAATCTTTGGTGGCTGAAGGGAGACTGTTACTGGTGGGCGGGGGGGGTAGCAGAGAGAAAAGCATCCTCCTCCATCCTCACGCAGCAGCCCAGTCGCTGGGCATCGCAAAGCCCGAGGTCCCACCTCACTGCCTTTTTGCAGGCCTGTTTTCCCAATGTTTGGAAATATTCAATCCCTATGCAATATGGAGGGAAGATGCCACCTAATTTCCTTCAGAGCACAGGCACTGCTCACGGCCGATTGACCTCCAGGGAAATGTAGGTGGCACTGGGGGTCACCACGAGTCCTGCTGGGTTACCACCCCTGCCTTGTCAGGAGCCATTGGCTACAAGACCCTCCAACCAAGCAGGTGGGCACAGTGCTGCTCCGTGCACGAGAGGACGACAGAGGAGGACTTCGCCCAGGGAGACTGCACTCCAGCCCACTGGTACCCGGGGCGCGCTCCTCAGGGAGGCCCAAGTCTCCCCCCAAGCGCCCCGCGGCCCTGCAGCCCTCAGGCTTCCAGCTGGACCTCAGACTCGTCCATCTGCAGAGTGTCATTGTCTCCCAGCAGCTCGGTCTCGGGGACGGAGCCATCCTCCTCCTCCTCTGCTTCCTGCACGGGGCTCTGGGCCACATCTTCCGGGACGTTCTGCGTGTCCTCAGTGCCCTCCGAGAGCAGGGCTGCCCTGTCTGCCACGGATGTGTTGGAGGGCGCGGTGGTGACGTACCCCGTGCTGGTGGAGCCGCTGCCGCTGTGGTGGGAGCCAGGCTTGGGCACCATCTGGGCGGGCACCTGCTGTGGGGCCATCTGCATCGGGATCTGGACCGGGTAAAAGTTGGGCAGGTAGGCCCCGTAGGCCGGCACGGGCTGGTACCCATTGACGGGGATGTAGAGCTGGGGAGGGGGCACCATGGGTCTGATCTGGCCCTTCATGGGGATGAACTGGGGCTGCGGGAAGGGCTGGGCCTTCTGCTTGGGGCCCCCGTAGCGGGTGTTGCTGACGTTGCTGACGGGGCTGGTGCTCAGCGAGCTGGTCTGTGTGACGTTGCTGGCGCCCGAGGTCTGCCCCGAGCTGTTGTAGGTAGACGGGTTGCCCCAGGCCCGCAGCCGGCCGTGGATGTCCTTGAAGCGGGGCCGCCGGCTGGGGAACTCGTGCCAGCACTCGATCATCAGCGCGTACACCCAGGCGGGGCAGTCGTCGGGGCAGGGCAGCACCTGCCGGCTCCGGACCATCTCCACCACGTCCTGGTTGGAGTGGCCGCAGTAGGGCTGCAGGCCGTAGCTGAACACCTCCCACAGGACCACGCCGTAGGACCAGATGTCCGAGTCCACAGAGAACTTGCCGTACATGATGGCCTCGGGGGACATCCAGCGGATGGGCAGCAGCGCGCTCCCCGTCAGCTTGTAGTAGTCGGCCGAGTACACTTCGCGGAAGAGCCCCAAGTCCGAGATCTTCACGGTCAGCTTGTCGTACACGAGGACGTTGCGGGTGGCCAGGTCCTTGTGGACCACGTGGTGGCTGGACAGGTACTCCATGCCCGCGGCGATCTGCGCCACCACGTGCACGAAGTCGGGGGGCTCCAGGGCGGACTTCACCGTGCGGTCGTCGTCTGTGCTGCCCACGTCCGAGTGCGGCGAGCGCATGACCAGGAACTCGTGCAGGTCGCCGTGCGAGCAGTAGCTGAAGATCATGCTGAGGGGCTGGTCCTTGGTCACCACGCCCAGCAGGCAGACAATGTTGGGGTGTTGCAGCCGTGCCCGCAGCAGGGCCTCATGCCGGAACTCCTCCCGGAGCGGCCCCTCCGCTTTGTCCTTCAGCGTCTTGATGGCCACGGCCTGGGTCTGCTCGCCCGGCGCCGGGCCGAACAGATGCCCTTTGTAGACCTTCCCGAACCGGTCCTCCCCGAGCTCCTCCATGAACCTCACCGTGGACAAGCTGATCTCCTTGAGTTTGGCCTGCCAAGAAGAAAAGCTCCGGTGAAACATTTCTGCCACCGAGACGCGAGGAGGCAGAGCTGAACAGCTGGGAGGGGATTCTGGGGCGGGGGGGGGGGGGGCGGGCAGTCCTAGAGCCGCCCCCCCACCCAGCCTGGGCTTGCAGAGGACCCACCAGTCCCACCTGGCCCAGGCTCAGCCTGCCCCGCACAATGCTCTCTGCTCTTAAATGTGCTCTGACACCATGAGGCTGCCTGAAACGGGGGGGGGGGGGGGGGGGGGGGGGGGGGGGGGGGGGTGGGGGGGGGGGGGGGGGGGGGGGCGGGCAGTCCTAGAGCCGCCCCCCCACCCAGCCTGGGCTTGCAGAGGACCCACCAGTCCCACCTGGCCCAGGCTCAGCCTGCCCCGCACAATGCTCTCTGCTCTTAAATGTGCTCTGACACCATGAGGCTGCCTGAAACCTTCAACAGGGTCCCAACCAGGCTGCAAACAATGTCCCCACCCCAAAGATACCATTGCAGACTGTATGTGTGAGGGTGTGTGTGTGTGCACACACCTATTTACACACCCCAGCCATGCTGAACTCCGGCCGTCCCAGGTCACCCTCCCAGCTGTGTCCCCCACTTAGGGCCTTTCCTGATGTTCCCTGCTATGCATCCACCGACAGGCCCAGCCACCACTGTTCATCACAACAAGATGCAATGTCTATTTCCCTCGAACCCTGAGGTGGGCTTCCCCCAATCGGAGTCATTTTTAGAGTCCAGGCCAGCTGCTCTCCAGATGTGCCTCCAAGGGCCTGTTTTGCTGCTTCCTCCTGATTAGATTCTCCAGTGGGTGCCACTTGACAGAAGCACCACACAGGTGAAATCGATTTGAACCTTGCGTCTCTCAGCCTCTACAACTTCCCGTCCCTTCTGTGTGCCTGGCCCCTGTCCTCGGAGGCTCTCTGAACCCAAGGGAATCTGTGCCCTCACCTGCCAGCCCTTCACCCACAGCAAACCCTCAGTGACTCCTGGCTACTGAACTGAATGAGTCCGCCCTCTCCCTCTTCACAGCCTGGATGGAAATGATTTTCCCCCAAAACTTTCAAGTAATGTAAATGCCCCTTCACTGAAGCTAGGTGGGCTGGGAGAGACCTCCTCCTGTGATACATTTCCGTGTGTTCTCGCTATCCTAAGAACTCAGGTTGGGGGTGGTCTGCCCCGCTACCACCACTACAGGACTGTTGCTGTGTCCTTCCCTGTAAAACAAAACAAAGCAAAACCAACCCAACCCCAAACTGACCAGAAAACAGGTCATCATCCCTTAAAAATACCATGTTGACCCTCAAGTGGTGGGGGTGATCTGAGCCCTTCTTTTGTGTGTCCTCCTGTGGAGACAGCTGAAGCACAGCAAAGTGAGGACAACTCATTCGGGCCCATGCTAAAATGGCTGGTCTCCGTCGAGGGAGAACAGTGAAGTCCAAACGCACCTTCCATATACTCCCTAAGGACACAAACGTCCTGGTATATTTTAGAGAAGAAACGGCAAAATGAAGGACAGTTTAAAAGAATTACGTGCTGTGTATCAAGCAAATTAAGAAACCTAGAATTGGAGGTAACCAATCTCCAGGTAGAGGTTAAGCCTGGGGCAGCTGCCTCTTTAAATACGGGGGCACAGAGACCTGCTTGTGCTGGTTGATGAGAGGCATTTCCACATCCTGGCTGGGTGAGGCCATCAGCTGCCGCCTCTGGGGCGTGGAGGAAGAAGCCTTCTGTTTATTCCGGCACATGCAGACCAAGAAGAAAAGGCACGCGATGACCAGGGGAATGGCAATGCTCGGAACCAAGATGTACAGAATTCCCATCCTGCTGCTGTCTTGGGGGCCTGTGAACAGCAAGGCGTTCATGAGTTTTCTGGAAACATCCCTGCTTGCAACTCGAAGTTCTCCACCATCCCACTCCCACCTCCAACTAAGATATTCAAGCACAAGTAGATAATCAGGGTAAGTTTCACAAAGGGACAAAAATATAAACCAAACCTCAAAAAAAGTAATGTGCCCAAAAACGCACATCCCGATAAACATTTGTCAGACACAATCTAGAACCGCCCACCACGGAAACAAAGAGGAATACAGAGCTCAAAAGATAAACGAACTCTAAAGGTCTTACAGCAGCAAACACCACCATCACATTCCCTTCTAATTTGAATACCTTTGGAAATAGGTGCTCTGACTTTTCATCTTTACTAAACTCGATGAAACACATGGGACAGGCCTGTCCTCAGTGAAGGAAACTGGATACTGGCATTAGAAATGATCCTTTCCTTCATTCAACATTTTAGGGTTTTCCACATTCTTGTACAATGAACCCATATTCTTTTAAGACAATAATTTAAAATGCATTTGATTTACAAGAGCACTGGTAGCCAATGAGTTTGACCCAACAATTTGCAGCAGGGGCAGAAAAATTCTTGAAAAACAATGGTAAGATGTACAAACAGTCTGAGGCTTCCAAGTGTTTTTCCTTCGTTTTTTTCCACGGTGACGAGCAACGCTCTATCTCCCCCTACAGGATTTACAGAAAAGCACAGAGGGCCCCAGGCTGCAAGGCTATAAAGCACGGCCAGGAACCCTGTGGGCAGCGCTGCCCTCTGAGGGAGAGTTGAGGCTTCTGCTCTGTGATGTGGGAGGCAAGTCCTCCAAAAGGCCCCTCTCCCCACAACAGTTTTCACCTTAACCTTGTGAATAATCACACGGGACTTGGGCCTCCCTATGACCAGTGGGTAATGAGCTTTCCATGTGAAAGCAAACAAGTGACTTCTGGTCCATGTGGTCCCCGCAAGAGCCAATTCAGTTCTAAAAATCACCACTACCACCACCATAGTAAAGAAGCTTTGTCCCAAAGCCAGTCTTGCCCCCCAGCCTCCAAAAGAAGATAAAAATCAAATACAACCACACACACAACTCTCCTGACCCCACCCTGGAGGCAGATATTTTAGAAGACTCAGGGGCAGTGGGGATTCTGGGTCATTTTTCATGATTAGGGCTAAGGGGAGATTCCAGGACCCTCAGGCCAAGGTGAGAGGTGTGACCACCATCCATAGGTTTGTAAACCATTAACTTTTACCATTACCTTTAAAAAATCACCAACAGAACACATGCTGATTAATAATTCTATTGACAGCATTAGAGAAAAGTGAATGTTCCTAATAACTAATTTCACCAAAGGCTATACTATTGTTAATAGGTTGGTATTCACTTAATTTTTTATGTATATATTTAAGTTGAACATGAAATAACCAATATTCAACTAGTTTGACATATAGAGAAGCAGCAGTTTCATATAATTTTTAAAAATAGAATTTTAAATGGAATCACATCATCCATGTTTTCCTGCTCCTGGTTTTGTAGCAGAATAATATATCTCAGGCCACGTTTCTCACAGAACAGACAGCACTAGGCACTCTGCAAGAGCTGCACACTGTCCCATGGTACGGATGTACTTCAATTATCATCCAACCCCTTGCTGGTAAACCATTACTCTGTTTGTCATTTAGCTGTTAGAAGTGATTCTGCAACAAATATCCTTGCATTTCTGCCCTTTAAGTGCAAATATTTCTGCAATATAAGATTCCTATGGCATTGCCAGGTCAAAGAACGTACATATTTTTCTTTATGATTCAATTCATTTTTAATTACAAAAATAAAAACTGCTCATTGTAAAAACATCTTATGTTTTAACATATCTGTAGGTCATGGGAAATCACTGCTGAAAGTATGATGTTTATCTTTGCAAAACTTCTTCCATGAAATATAGGTGCATATGTGTGCTCACTCACATACCCTTTACTCATTTTCTTTTATCAGAAAGAAAGAAGGAAGGGGGGAAGGAAGGAAAGTGAGAGAGAAAGGAAAGGGAAGGGAGGGAGAGGAGGAGGATGAAAGAAAGACAGAGAGACAGAGAGAAGAACAGGAAGAAAGAGAAACCAAAAAGACATAACACAGCTATTGCCCTACAGCTTGCTTCTTTCCCTTAACAGGTCAATATGAACATCCTTCCTTGCAGGAAAGTTTTTTCAACTGTAGCATTCCATTGAATAACTATACTATAATCTAATTACCAAACTCTTCATTCTTAAAATTTATTCCTGCACAGAGATAATGATGTCTGTAAAATTTGCAACCATGAACTACAAACTTTTCTCCTAGTCATAATTTAAGACAGAAATTGCAGGGAAAACAGTTAAGAGATTTAAGTTCTATTTTCTCCTCACTCTGCTAAGTCTCTGTGTAAAAGCTGAGCAAAGTGCGAGGCGAGGGAGGGCGAGCTGGAGGCCTTGTGCCCCAACTACAGATGCTGGTCTGAGAAGCTGGTTGTAACTGTAATGGGAAGCATTTCCACCAATACTGGGAAATGCATGACAATGTTCACTGGGAAACAAGAGGCCAGATTGAATATCCCAGGACCACACTTGGAAAGAGGGCTGACAGAAGGGCCCCCAAATGTCAACAGTAGTCTCTGCTGAGTGGTAAAATTAGAGGTGATTTGCCCATTCTTCTTCAGACTTTTCTATCATTTAAAACGTCCTATAATGACCAGATACTCCTTTTACAACCAGCAACAGCTTTATGTAAAACAAATAATCATGGTGGTGAAACTCGGTGTGGGCAGGGGGCTCCCAGAGCTATCTATCAGCCTCCCGGTTCCACATCATCACAAAGTACACCCCACAGTCAACACTTTAAAAAAAAAAGAGAGAGAGAATACATACTACAAGAGGGTACGTCACACAGTTCCATGCGTACGTTTTTATTCTGCGTGAAGCACCAGGGGCCTTCCATCTGCCCTCCAGGGTTCCGGCAGTAGGCGTGCCCTCCTCCGAGCTCGGGGAAGTCGGCGCTGGTCAGGTGGTGGCTGTGAGGATGCTGCAGGGCCCACGGCTGGCACTGGTGTCCCGACTTGGTGGTGCTTGCCGTTCCTCTGTAATCCGTGCCTGAGCCATTGTAGCACTGATGGTCTGAGAGAGAAGATGCGTCAGGAGGCCCGAAAATTAAGAGGAAGCCGCCCTCCTCTGGGGGTCCAGGGAGCACCCTTCTTCAACTACTCCAAAAAGGAACAACAAAGCCACTTTGCCTGGATGTACCCACACTGAAATTTCCAGAAGGCCAAAGAGTTTGACATCACTTCCAAGGAAAGCAGCATTAGACGTAATGACTGAATACAGTCCCAAGCCCACAAATTAAATGGGCGGGTGCACCAGGTACATATATGGGGAAGATAACTGGTCAGAAGTTATTCTATGGCCCTGAAACACCTTTGGACTCACTGGGCACCCCCATTCCACAATGACGATGTCAACCCCAGCCTCACGTTCGCTTGCACTAGAAGCAAAACCAAACGACGCAGGAGGGAAGAGAAACTCCCAGGCCTGGCCCCCCAGCCTCAGTGAGGACGCGGCTCAGCCTCCTGTGCGCGGAGCCCCAGGCTCACTCCACTCCGGGGTGTGGGGGACCCAGGGCCTCTCTGAGCCACACCTGGGGTGTGTGTTTGTTGAACACCGGTTACACCGTGCTTGCCATGTGCAGGCACTGTTCTAAGAACTTTCTAAATACTAATTCATTTAATCTCCATTCCAGCTGCTGAGGTCAGTAGTTATTATCCCCGTGTAATATGAGGAAACTGGTATTTAAGCAACTTGCCTGAGGTCCCATGGAGTCAGCCTGGCAACCAGGACTTGGACGGTGCAGTGGGTCTGTAGACCAGGCTCTGACTGCCCTGGTGAGGAGCCCTGCCGCCCTCGGGAACCCTGGCCTCACCAAGGAAGTGAGTATCTCCCAGGCCTGGGAGGGAGGCGACCTCTTCCCTGGGCCCCCTCCCCTCAAGGAGAGCCACAATCCTAGTCAGCTGCTGAGAGATGCTTGGGCACCACAAGGCAGTCTTGGAAGCGGACCTTGCCTCCCCCAAAGCTCCTCACAGCTTTGGCGGCAGGCGCAGAAATTCCTCCCATCTTAGAGAAGCCAAGTTTGTGGCTCATCGGGGTAAAGTGACTTACTGGGGACCCACAAGCAGGCAGGGCCAGCAGGGCTGTGCAACTGGAACTGGACAACGGCGAGTCCCCACCCCGCAACTGCCCTACCGGAATGGGGGCCGCTCTGTGAGACTTCCCCGGATGGAATGGGGTCCCCCGGCTCTTAAGAGGCAGGACCTCGGCCTCGGGGGCGGGCACAGACTCACAGCGGCCCAGCCTCTCGGCCGGGATGCCGATGCGCATGCAGTTGGCGGCGTCCGGGCTCTCGGGCATGGGCAACGCCTCGCACTTGGGCAGCTGCAGCCGCATGAGGATGAGCGGGTTGGAGCGCGCAATCGTGTACTCCTGGCGGCACAGGTCGCTCTCCAGCACCTCGCACTCGTCCCGGCACAGCTCGCGCGGCTTGGGCGCCCGGGAGCGCGCGTCGCACAGCGGGAACACGAAGTGGCAGAAGGACGGGATGGCGAACTGCGAGCACTGGTCCGACAGGTGCGTGGAGGTGCCGATCATGGTGAAGGCAGCTGCGGAGGCGGCGAGGCCGGCGTTAGGGTGGGCGGGGCCCTGCCTGGGACCAACCCCTGCCCAGGGCCCCTGGTCCCACCTCCTGCCCAGGGCCCCCTAACCCTGCCCGGCGCCCGTGGCCCCCATCTCGTCCGTGCCCCGCCGCCCCCCGCCCTCCGCCTTGTCTTCTACCAGCCGCGAGAGGCTCTCACAAGAGCAGGGCCCCAGGGAGCACATAGGCCGCCCAGGTTTGCACCAGACAAAGAAGGTCCCTGGTGCCAGGGCTTCATTTACAAACATCAAAAGCGAGACAAGAAAGAAAGAAAACTCGGCCCCAGATCTCATCCAACTAGATGCAACTTCCATGACAGGAAGATTCTGTTATCAGACCCAAAGCCACTTCCTCAGGTCCTGCTATGAACTGGCTCTGCAAGCACATGGCGGTAGGTAAAGCTGTGGGCTGAGTGGCTTCTAGAAGGAGGGATTGAAGTAGGGGCACAAGCACCAAGCCTTGGTCTTCCTGACATCTCAGGGCCTGGGAGAAGAGGGGAGGCCTGGCCAGGGAGCAGATGACCCGGGGGATGGAGGCAGTGCGCCAGAAAGATGAGCGATCCGCCCTGTGACATGCAGCCCAAGGAGGGGTAAGATGACAAATGGGGGTGCAGGGGAGTCCCTCAGGTGGAGTCTGGGGAGAGCCAAGAAACTGCTGGAGGAGGTTCTAAGTGGGAAGAGGGGCAGGGCTTTGTGATAAAGGAGAGCAGAGAAGCAGGCTGTCGCAGGAGAGTCTGGAGCCAGGGTGGGCTGGCTTGCTTTTTAGGGGCAAGACGTCACAAGATGGAGCCTGATGGGAAGAACCTGACACCTGATGTGGAGAGGGGAAGGGGGTGGGAGCTGCAGATACAAAGTCTAGGCAAGTGAACGGGAGCAGAGTTGCCAGTGGCAGCAGGGAAGGCGTGCACTCCAGGCGCTCTCCTCAGGGCTGTGGCAGTCAGGGTTCAAAGGAAAGCATCAGCTGCCCCATACATGCCCATGCCAGAAGTCCCACCCCACTCTGACCTATGAAGGACCTGCTTATAAGGATCTGATCTTAGACAGCTGGAGAAAAAGAGGCGCCTCTGCCTACACACCCTGCTGAGATGGGGAGGAGGAAACCAGAGAGGTTGGAATTTAGTTCCTGGGACACCCCAGCTCCACCCATGACTTGTAGTGCCATGCCCAGTGTGGCCAGCAGGTGGCGCTGCTGGCACCCATTCCCCACACCAACCCCCCCCACCCCAAGGACCCACCAGCCACCCATGGCAGGCATTGGGTTAGATGAGCTGGCATGGGAGCCCAGTTCTGGCCCTGCCCTGTCATTTACTACAGGGTTGTCAGTCACTCAGTCCTTGCTGGGCCTGGGTCTTTATCTGTCAAGTGATCTGTCGAGGCCACACTTTGGGGGATGAAAGCCCACATGGAGCCAATAAAATAGCACGTGAGGTGAATGGTTCACGAGGGTCTGGTAACAGGCTGTGTCCATGCGCTGCACGCAGCGCTGGGTTCCGGGCACTCTGCAGTGTGCTGCTCACATCATCCTTAGTCCTCTGGTCCCTTCTGGACAATATTAACATTGAGGAATGGAGAGGTAAGAGGTTAAGGTGCAGGGTCTCTTGGAGTTAGCTGACGAACCAAGTTTGAACCCAGTTCAGTCCCATCACGTGAGCTGGCAACTGACTACCAAGAGGGTTGTTGCCAGTGTTGGCCTTGACCCCCAGGCAAGGAAAGAGCTAAGAAAGCCAAACATAGCATTGCTTTTGGGGTACCAACTGATAGGATGTCAAAGCTGACCCTTTTAGGATTTCTCCTAACCCGGCCCCAGAACCTATCATGTGAGGGCTTATTTCTGAAAGATGGTTCTAGGCACCGAGGAGGTCCAACCATCAGGTCCCCGCTTTTGTTTACACCCAGCACATCATTCTGACGGCTTTGGGGCCCATTCCTGGGAAGCTTCCAGAGTCCCTGGAATGAGTTCTGACAAGCACGCTCTCCAAACAGACTATCTCCACAACCAATGCAGTCTCTAAACCTCAAGTCAGTCAGTCTAGAGCAACTTCACACTTATTTTTCCAAAACTACACAAATGTAGAGAACCCTCATTCTAAACCTGTACCTAAAAACTACTATAAAAATGAGTCTGCTTAGACATCTGATTTGTTAATCCTTTAAACAATTCCTGAAGAAATAATTGAGAGACAATCTTGTGCCTTGAATCAGTGTTTGCCAATTACTGGGATATAAAATTAATTCTGGAGTCTGCGGGTAGCATTTTAAAAGATGATTAGAACGGAACAGAGGATGTCAGAGTGCAAGGTTCGCATTAAGGCTGGAACCAACTTTTTTCTTTAATGAAATAAAACTGAAGAGAAAAATCACAGTGCACTCACTGCCTTTGTTCAGGGCAAATGTTGTTTCCTGTAACCCATTTCAGTTCTATGAAGTAGATGTATATGTAGACTAAGTCACGATGTAAAATATACTTTTTATTGATACTGTATGTTGTGGTCAGAAAGTTTCAGAAGTTCTGCTTTAAATGGCATAAGAAGCTTTTCCAATGAGAGATACCAACAATTTCAAAAGATTCTCCCATTAGACCAAGATAGCACCTTCTAAGATCTCCAGGCCCCATTACTGCCCTTCCATTCTCACTGGACACCTGGCCCTGTCCTCAGGGGGCTCTGTAACCATGGGCCAGGTAGGCCCCTCTGTGACCATGACCTTAGACCCTCCAGACTGTGGGTGAAATACAAAGCCAGGGTTGACCTGAACTTAGAAGGACATCAGTGTCACCTATGTGAGTTTCTATCTGGGGACTTCCTTTGTGCCCTTACCAGGGCAGTGCTTTGCCAGCCCCTCCACAAATCCCTCCAGAATCACCGGAAGCCCCACATCGCAGGTTGGCCGGGGTCAAGAACCACTGTGCAGAGGATGTAGTTCAACTGGGACACCTGCCATCTTCACAAGATCCTCCTTGTTCCTTACAGAGTCTGGAGAGAAAAGGTTAGGGCTTGTGGGGAGAGCAGCGAGAGGCGGAGGGGGGCTTTTTGGGGCCTTGGTCTAATTCATTTTCTCACTTCTCAAGGGCTTTCCCCCAGGAAGTCCTTGACATCAATGTGAGGACTAACAACCAACCAGAGACAGTAACTTCTAAAACGACGGAGAACGAGTAGCTTCACTCCTAAATGATCTGCTCCATTTCTCACACGACGGAGCAGGTACCCAAAGACCTGGCTTTGCCTGGAAACCGGGGGCCTAAGGGGGTCTGAGTTCACTGCAGTGCCCCCAGGCACAGCCGGTGGCCTGGTACCTCTGTCCCCAACAGCTAAAATCAGGCCCGGGTACCATTTAATCAAGCGTAACTCCAAGAAGGCACAAGAGTCAGGAAAAGCAGAACCAAGAGTGAATGGGGCAGGTGCCGGCCTGGCCACGCGGTGAGGACAAGACAATGCAGGGCTTTGGACCCACGTGGTTGACTTAATTCAGTGTGTTGGTGCATTCTAAGCGGACTGTACTTGCTAATTTCCATATACAAATGGGAACATTTTAGGATAAACCGCGGTGGTCATTGCAACTGCTTCTGAAAAAGGCCTCTGACTTTCTCTTGCAGGAGGCAGGGACTCACTGTCCAAGGTCATAACCAACAAAACACCCAAGGGGGACTGAAAACACACCAGCGTGGCGACAGGCAGCTGTGTGTGTGCTCACTGTCTCAGAACAAAGGTCTGCGCTCCTACCTGTGATTCGGTTTTCGATCTCCCCCTGCATCTGGAGAGAGTCCACATAAATGGTCCGGTTCCCAATGAAACGCGCACAGGCGATTCCCCGGTAAGGCTGGCAGAATCCATCCTCGTGGTAGTCGTCTCTGGTAACAACACATGGTCTGTAAGTGCACTGGAAGGTGTCAAATATCCCCGATTGTTTTCTTTTCTTTTTAAATTCAGCATCTGATGATCTAGCCATCTTGTCCCTTGGCATTTACCCAAATGAATTGAAAACTTCTGTCCACACAAAAACTTGCACATGCACGTTTATAGCAGCTTAATCCATAACTGCCAAAACTTGGAAGCAACCAAAATGCCCACAGTGAATGGATAAACTGTAGTACAATGTAATATTACTCAGCACTGAAAAGAAATGAGCTATCAAGAAAAGACATGAGAAGACACAGAGGAAACTTAAATGCACATTACTAAGTGAAAGAAGCCAATCTGAAAAGGCTGCATGCATACTGTACGATCCCAACTTTATGACATTCTAGAAAAAGCAAAATTATGGAGCAGTAAAAAGATCAGTGAATGCCAAAGGGTGGGGGGAAGCTCGGTGAACAGGAGAACAGAGATTTTTAGCACAGTGCAACTACTCTGTATGATACTATAATGGCAGAAACATGTCACTATACATTTGTGCAAACCCAGAGAATACGCAACACCAAGAATGAACTGCAATGTAAACTATAGACTTCAGCTAATAATAACGTATCAACATAGTCTCACTAACTATAACAAATGCACCACACTGACATAAGATGTTACTGATAGGGGAAACTGTATGTACAGATGTGGGGAACCGGTACATGATATCTCTCTGTACTTTCTGTTCAATTTTTCTGTAAGCCTAAAATTGCTCTAAATATAAAGTCTATTAACTTAAAAAAAAATCCAGCATCTTTAAGGTCGGGGGGGATGGAACAAAGGAAGTTGAATATGAAAGACAGATTATAAATGTGAAGTGTACACATGGGTGGGTACGTGTTCATGCCTATGTTCAAATACATGCAGAATATTAACGATTAACATGTTTCATCGTAGTCTTAAACTACATCAGAAACATTACACCCCTATTAACTTCCATTGTTTGCAAGCGATGCTTTTATGAAAATGATGTTCATTCAGAAACTGTGTTCTACCATTAAACTATAGGAGAGAATTCTTTGAAACAGAGGAAAGCAATGGAGAGGATTCCGAAAAGTCAGGCAGGGCCTCAAAGAGTTTGTACAGCGAGATGTGCTTATTACACCACAGAGGAGTGGTGACCTCGCCACTGCTCCATAGTGCAGACCACATGTATAAATACGGGGGACAGAGAGGGAGACTCTCAAAAGCACAGCCCTCCCACTTGCCCTGCAGTCCAACCTTACCCCCAGCCTGTAGGGAACGGCCTGCACATGTCCCCTTGGAGTCTGTGCTAAATTATTCTTGGTAAAACCTGTTAGCCCTGCCTTTGGCCAATAAAATCAGTCATTCTAAGCACCTAGGTACTTTTTAAAGTGGCCCTGAGGATGCTCCATGGAGACAGTAAAAGTGGGCCAAAGCACATATATTAGGGCTGCCGCCTGCTGGGGAGCAAAGGGGAAAGGCTGGGAGCTCCCAGGACAAGCTTCAGCAAGTGCCTCAGGCCTGTAATTAAGTCACTTGTTAAGTCTGCCACCTGCCATAAGCCTAACGCTTGTCAACAACCCTACATTGATTTGGACCATCCCCAAACGAAATCTGAGTTGTGTCCAATTTAACCAAATGGACTTTAAGAATCCCTGTCTTAGCTTTCTCACAAATGTAAAGTCTGAACGCTCGTAACAGTGGAGACAAAGGGTCTGGCAGGACACAGTCTCTTCAGCCGCCTCTGGCTCTCTCCCTCCTCTGCTGTCTTCTCGGCCCATGAAGAAAATTTCTTTTTCAAAGAAAAGAACCTGGAGCCATAAATAATCTAAAACAGGAGATTCTGGGGTCAGTAAGAGCCGGATGCCCTTTCTCTCAAGCTCACCGGCCATTATTTCTCTGGGTCAAGGATTCCTTAAATATCGTTTAAATAAGCAAGCACATGTGCTAACAATACACACCCAACCCACCCTTCTCTCACCCTTTGTGAGCTGGAGTTAACTGCTGATTAAACTAAAACCAATGTTACACTTGCCAAATACACAAACACAAGTGCAAGTCAACTCTGCCCGGGTGTGTGAGCTCTGTGTCCCCGTTTGCAGGCTGGGTTTAGGTCACTTGCCTCCTATGCCAGGAAAAGCATGAAGATGTGCATGTTCTTATTAATGTCAGCCCACCTAGGGTATGAGATTTCATTCAGTTAGTCCCTTGGGTGATCCCCACAAGAGCAAGAAATTTCTCTTCTCTGCCTCAACAGTCAAGGAATAGAAAGCCTAGTCCCTCCCTGTGGGCTTCTCCCTGGCCACTGGTCAGGTGCCCACAGGATGGGGGAGCAAACAAGGGTGCAGGGAAGACACGCTGAGAAGCGGCTCAAGGCCATCACATCGTGTTCACAGCTTACTCATCTCAGTGGGCTTCTAATCTGAATTTTAGAGAATGTCCAAAAATGCAAACAGAAAGGGTTGGACAATGACATCTTTCAGGTTTCTGAATTTTGAGCAAACAAGTGGGAATTACTTTTCAGTTTCAAATAGAATTATGTCTTATCTTCACCTGGCGTTGTTTAGGACCTCTGAAGAGTGACAGAGCTGGAGTAAGTCTGTAAAACTGGTCACTCAGAGACTAAAGAAAAGTGCTGACACAGAGGCTGCCTTCTATAAAATCCTTTAAACCACACAAGTGAAACAAGCATGCTCACCAAATCTCAGAACGTCAATGTGATAGAAACTCAGTTTTGGAAATCTCCTCCATTCCTAATGCTGCCAGGCACTAATAACACAGATGAAGAAGTAACTTGTATACCAACAAGTTCATGGTAAAGGAGGAGAGAGAGAGAGAGAGAGAGAGAGAGAGAGAGAGAGAGAGATAACTACAATATCGGGGGAAAAAAGCAATGGGAAATGAGTAGGAGATTGGGAGGAAACAGAAAAAGGAGCCATCATATGCTGATGAAGAAGCATATCACATCACATATGATGATGTGATAGAAAAGGCTTCTTCACAAACAGCTGAGGAAATGGTGGGGCCAGTCAGCACCTTCCCTGCAACGTTACCTGCTAAAAACAAAAACTGGTTTGAAGAAAACCTTAGAAAAATTCCTTGTTATAAATAATGAATAACCTTTAAAGGAAAGTAGGCTCCTCTGAGGTTGAAAAGTAATCAATACCAAAACTCAAATGTAGTTACACATTGTGTAGGAAGGTAACATTTTCCCCAAACAGTTTTTTTGTTAAAAGTGGTTAAACCATTTCATAATTATTATTCTTATTATGAGAGGGTCTGCCTGCAATAAACAGGCTTCCTGCTTGAGTGAAGCAGAGGAAGCAACAGCTTCAACAAAAAGTGATAAACTCCATAAGCTTCAGGTGACCTGCCAGTAATGTAAGAAGCTGCAGTAACAAAACACTCTTCAGAGGAAGGTAACAAAACCTAGAGTATAAACCACAAAGTATGGTGTACAATAAATGTACAAATGACTGGTGTACAATAAAAAATTACCAGGCATGTAAAGAAACAGGGAAATATAACCCATGGTCAAGAGAAATAAACCCAGATGTTAGACTTCGAAGACCAGCACTTTAAGGAACTATAAGTATGGTAAACAATGCACAGAAGAAACTATAATGAAGATATGGGTGATTGCAGGAGAGATGGAAACTGTAAAAGAATCTACTGGAAGAACTAAAACATAGAATCTCCAATAAAACATTCATGGTATGATATTAACAACAGATTGGATAAAACTAGGAAAAAAAATTGGTAAACTTGACTGGTCAATGGAAAATTTCCAAACTGAAACAAAGAGAGACAAGAAGATTTACCAAAAATTAAATAGAGCCTTAGTAAGCTATAGGAAAGTACAGGAGGTCTAACTTATGTACAATCAAATCCCAAGAGGAGGGGAGAGATGCACGGAGTTGGGAAAAAGGTTTGAAGAAATCATGGCCAAAATTTTCCCAAATTTCATTAAAATACAGTAACACACCAACCAAGGAAGATCAGTGAAAAGCAAGCAGAATAAATACAAAGGAAACCACACCTGCTGATGTCACAATCAACTTGCTAAAAACCTAGGATAAATAGAAAAGGGGGAGATAAAAAATAATGGCTGACTCCTCATCAGAAACAAAGCAAAACAGAAGACAAGGGAATGACAGCTTCAAGGCACTAGCAGAGAAAATGAGATATGAACCTGGATTCCATACTCAGCAAAAACTTCTTTCAAATAAAAGGGTCTATTAAGCAAAAAGACATAACACGAATGCACCTAATGTCAGAGCTTCAAAATATATAAACAAGAATTGACAGAACTAGAGAACAAAACAGAAAAATCCATAATTATAGTTGGAAATTTTAATACCTGACTCTCAGCAATTAACTGAACTAAACAAAAAAAATTAGTGAAGAAACAACAGAAACATTAACCACTCTCTTGACCCAATGGACATCTGTAGAACAATATACCCAACAAGACAGCATACACGTGTCAGTGTACATGGCACGTTCACCCAAACAGACCAGATGCTCTCCATAAAATAACTCACAACATGTTAAAAAATTGAAACCATAAATTTCTGATCACACAAAATTAAATTAGAAATCAATAACAAAAATATATTTAGAAACTCTCAAACTATTTGGAAATTAAATAGCACACTTCTAAATAACCTTTGGGCTCAAAAAAGAAAATGCAAGAAAAATTAAATGGTATTTTAAATTGAATGAGAATATATAACATATGAAAAATGAAAACAGAATACCCCAAATCATAGAATGAAGCTAAAAGAGTAATTAAGAGAGAACTTTATATCTTTAAATGCTTAAGTTAGATGAGATTATACACCTTAAAAAGCTGGAAAAAGAGTGTCAAGTTAAACCTGAAGTAATTAGAAAAAAAATATTAATTATGAGAGCAGAAATCAATAAAATAGAAAACAAACAATAAAAAAATCAATAAAGCCAAAAGTTGATTCTTCAAAAAATTAACCAAATTGCTAACACCTAGAAAAATTGATTAAAAAAAGAGAAAACACACATTACCAATATCAGGAATGCACAAGGGGACTCACCAAAGACTCTATAGATGTTAAAGATAATAAATGAACATAGATATATAAATCCAACAACTCAGAAAAAACGACAAATAACAATATACCAAAATTAGTACAAATAGGAATAAAACCTCAGAATAGCCCTAAATCTCTTAGAGAACTTGGAGTTGTAGTCAAAAACCTTCCCATGATTAAAACTCCAGCCCAGAATAATAGAAACTGGTGAATTCTGTCTAATATTTAAGGAAGAAACATCAGCAATTTTACACAAACTCTTTCAGAAAATAAAGGAGTAAGAGATACTTTCTAGTTCATTTTATGAGGCAAACATAAACTTGATATAAAAAGCTGACAAGTCTGTTCCATAGACATTATAAGCCAATATGCCCTGTGATCAAAAGGGCAACATGCACCACTAAACAACAGCAAACTGGACCCAGCAAAATAAAAAGACAATATAGAAATGAGTAATGGACCAAACTGGGTCAACCCAGGAGTACAAAGTTACTTCAGCATTTAAAAACCAATCATTGAAAATACAGAGCTAAAGAGAGAAACCATGTAATAATCTCAGTTAATATTAAAAAAAAAAGCAATTGACAAAACCAACACTCATTCATTATCAAAACTTTCAACAAAGAAAATAACTGTCAATCTAATAAAAAGGGCACTATGAGAAACCTACAAAGAATTTCTTACTTAATGGTGAAATAAGGAACATTTTCCCCATAGATATAGAAACAAGACAAAGATATCTGCTCTTACCTCTTCTACCCAACATTGCCATGGAAGTCCTAACCATTACAATAAGGAGATAGATAGGGGATGGTGGATAGATAGACAAATGGCTTACAGATTAGAAAGGAAGAAATAAAACTGTCTTCACTCATAGATATCATAATTTACATAGAAAATTCTAATGAATATATTAAAAAATTACAAAAATTAATATGGATTTAGTAAAGCCACAAGATAAGGACAGTAAAATCAATTATATTTTTATATTTGAGCACCAATTAGCAAATGAAAATTTTAAAAATATCATTTACAATAATATTAAAAATACACAGAGTACTCGTAGTCAAATTCATAGAAAGTAGAATGGTGGTTGTCAAGGGCTGGGGGCGGAAAG
Source organism: Physeter macrocephalus (assembly GCF_002837175.3). Classification (NCBI taxonomy): domain Eukaryota; kingdom Metazoa; phylum Chordata; class Mammalia; order Artiodactyla; family Physeteridae; genus Physeter; species Physeter macrocephalus. Next base: position 89,023,853 of record NC_041222.1, read on the forward strand.
AATGGGGCATTACTGTTTAATGGCTACAGAGTTTCAGTTTGGGAAGATGAAAGTGTTCTGGAGAGGGATGTGGTGATGATTGCACAACAATGTGATTGTGCTTGATACCTCTGAATTATACACTTAAAATGGTTAAAATACTTAGAAATAAACCTAATATGTACAAGACTTCTGCACTTGAAACTTTGAAACACTGCAGACAGAAAGGAAAGAAAACCCAAATAAATAGAAATACATACCATGTTCATAGATTGGAACACTCAATAGTTTAAAGAAGTAAATGTTCCCAAAGTGCAATATCACCCCATCAAAATCCTAGCAGGATTTCCCCGCAAATTACCTTTTACTACAAAAAGAAAAATAACTGTATAATGAGAAAACAGATCTTAACCAAATGAGAAAAATTAACGTCACCAATAAGGGGCAAACTGACATCATGTACCTCCAGATGTGATACCCTGAGAAGGAAATATCACTTACATTATTTCAGTCAAAAATGCATAACGAGATTCTAATCATGAGTAAACATCAGCCAAACTCAAATTTAGAGATATTCTACACAATAACCATTCTGCACTTATCAAAAATCTCAGTGTCATGAAAGGTCCAGGAACTGTTGCAGAGTAAAGGGGACTAAAGCAACATGGTGAGGAGCTGTACCCAGGGGCAGGGGGATCTAAAAAGCATTACTGGGACAATGAAAGAAATTGGAGTATGAATGGCAAATCAAAGACATATATCCTGAAGTTGAAGCTGTTATTCTGTAAGGAAACACTGTTGGTCTTAGGGAATATACAGTGAAGTGTTAAAGGGCAAAGGGGTGTAATTAATGCAACCTACTCTCTTATGGTTCAGAAAACAATAATAGTTGCAAACAGGCATAGAGGGAATGATAAGTCAAATATGGCAGAATGACAAAAAATTGGTGAACCTGGGTAAAGACATATGGGATTACTTATTACTATTCCTGTGACTTTTTTATAAGTCTGAAGTTATTTCAAAATCAAAAGTTAAAAACATCCCAGTAGGCACTGTGGTAGAAACTGACAATCTAGAATTTAAATGGAAATGCAAAAGTACTAGAGTAGCCAAAACAATCATGAAAGAGAAGAAGAATGATGGAAGATTTACACCCCTTGATTTTAAGACTTACTGTAATATTGCAGTTATTAAGACAATGTGGTATTGGAGTGTAAGGATAGATGAGTAGAACATAACAGAATTCCAAAATATATCTTCACATGTAGTCAAGTGATTTTCAATAAAGGCACTAATGCATTCAAGGGAGACAGAACATTCTTTTCAAAAATGATGCTGGAACAACTGGATATTTGTATGGAAAAAAATGGACTTAAACGCATTAACTCATACCATACACAAAAATTGTTTTGAAGATGGATCATAGATCTAAACATAAAAGCTAAAATTAAAATGCTTATAGAAGGAGAATACCTTTATAGTACTGAGGTAGGCGAAAGCAAAGATTTCTTAGACATGATGCATAAAAGAAAAAGTGATAAATTAGATTTACCAAAATTAAAATTTCCTGATCATCAAAAGACAGCGTTAAGAGAATTAAAAAGGCAAACCACAAGCTGGCAGAAAACACCTTATAATATCTGACAAAGAAATTGTATACAGAAAATATAAAGAACTCCCATAACTCAATAGGAATACAAACAACACAGTAAAAATTGGACAAAAGGCCTAACAGATACTTCACAAAAGTGTGTCCTTAGAAGATGGCCCCATTTTTAGTGACTGAAGAAATGTAATTAAAACACCATGAATAGGGCTTCCCTGGTGGCGCAGTGGTTGAGAGTCCGCCTGCCGATGCAGGGGACACGGGTTCGTGCCCCAGTCTGGGAAGATCCCATATGCTGCGGAGCGGCTCAGCCCGTGAGCCATTGCCGCTGAGCCTGCGCGTCCGGAGCCTGTGCGTCGCAATGGGAGAGGCCACAACAGTGAGAGGCCCGCGTACCGCAGAAACAAAACAAAACAAAACAAAACAAAACAAAACAAAAAACACCATGAATCATCACGATGCAAGACACTAGAATGGCTACAATTAAATGACTGACAATATCAAATGTTGGTATGGATGTGGAGCAACTGGAACTCTCATACGTTGCTGGTGGCAGTATAAAATGGAAAGATCACTTTGGGGAAGAATTTGGCAATTTCTTATACAGTTTATATATACACATACCATCTGACTGAGCAATCTTACACCTAGGATTTATTCTAGAAAAATGAAAACATGTTCCCCCAAATTAAATATTCATAGCAGTCTATTTATAATTGCTCCAAATTGGAAGCACAAATGTCCATCAACAGATAATACATTGTAGTATCTTCATACAACAGAATAATTGTCATCAATAAAAAGGAATAAACCACAGAAAGTATTTTTCAGATATTATATTTTGTAAAAGAAGCCAGACATGAGTCTCCCAGGAAAATGTAAGTGGCACAAGGCAGGAGTTTTTAGTTTTTGTCTGTTTCATTCATTGTTGGACCCCCAATAACTTGAACAGGGCCTGGCACATAGCTGGCCCTCAATATAAATTTGTTAAATAAATGAATAAATGAATGAATGATTTCCTTGAAAATCAGACATCATACTTTATTCCTCTCTACTTTTTTTTTTTTTCTTTTGTGGTACGCGGGCCTCTCACTGTTGTGGCCTCTCCCGTTGCGGAGCACAGGCTCTGGACGTGCAGGCTCAGTGGCCATGGCTCACGGGCCCAGCCGCTCCGCAGCACGTGGGATCTTCCCGGACCGGGGCACAAACCTGTGTCCCCTTCGTCGGCAGGCGGACTCTCAACCACTGCGCCACCAGGGAAGCCCTCCTCTCTACTTTTGAGATGAAATACTCCTGCATGCAATTATACTGATGTCATATTTGATGTGGCAAAAATGTGAACGGGGCAAATTCATTCATAAAGCCAACACTAACATTCATGTCATAAAAACCCAAGTCAGCAAAACCTTTTAGAAACACTGGCTTTTGCAACGGCCATCTCTAAGGCTAGGATCACATGAGACGGCCAGAGGCAGAGAAACAGTGTCTCCAACACTAATAGTTCATTGGCAAGTAAACGTTATTCTCTTCTGTCATGTTCAGGGGGCTGGTCCCTCTCACATCAACCTTAGAAGATTGGTGACTTTGGGTGAATTTGGAGGTTGGTGTGTAAAAAGCTCTCATTCATGTATAATAGGGCATCATAGCTGATACATGAGTTCAACTGAAAACAAAAAGACTTAGTGGGAGCATTAAATGTGCTGCTACCATCAAATGCTAGTATTATCATTACTGCTAAAGCACAAACATTTTCATTTGTGTCACTATATGATCTGAATGAAAAAGAATGTGTGTGTAGTCTCTAATTACTTTAACTATGACTGTGTTTAGCCACTTATCGCCTGTATCATATAATCTTAAAATGAATTAAGTTTCTATCTTTTATTCAAGTTCTGCACTATGGGATTTAAGGGGAGTTACTTTTCCAGAAAAAAGAACCCATCACAACAAGAAGTCATGGAGAAAAAATTAGGTTGGCTTCTCTCCCCCTTCCAACTCAATTTCATTAGGTTGGTGGTTTAATGAATTTAACATCAAATGCTAAATGTTAGCCTTCTGTCTGAGTTAACTTACTTTTACCAACTTGTCAGTAAGGCAGCTTGGTTTCTCCTGAAGTCACTTTTAATTACTGGCTAGTCAGCTGGCAGTTTCAGGGTTTTTTTTAATAGTGCTATTTTCCTATAATTAGGATAAAGTTTGAACTAGGCTTATGACAATTTCCCAAAGAGCAATGGAAGGAGTTGGAGGTAGAAGATGGCTGAGTTCCATTTAGACATGCAAATTGTGAGGTGCCTGTGAGTCCTCCGCCTGGAGATGCCCACCATGGGGCTGAACTGGGGGGCCTGGAGATGGGGAGATAAGTCAGACTTGGAAGTGGAGATGTCAGGGTCATGAGCTTATGGGTGGAGAAGGGCTGAAACCTTGGAATTACCTGCAAGTTGTGAAGCAAGAAGGGCTCAGACATGGCCTCAAGGAAAGTGATTTCCCAGCGGCCAATAATTAACGTAACTTTTAACTGCCCCAAAAACAACACATTTTCCTTTAAGCAGACGTTTGTTGAAGCACATTATGCGTGCATTTACTTGTGAGCCATCAGGATAGCCTAGGACAACCAACACAGGAAACATGGAAGCCCTGATGCTCACGCTTCAGGGAACACCCCGACTCCTTCACCCAACTTTGGTACCATCAGGCTACCCCACCAGTGTACGTATGTGTCTATCATCGTGAAAATAAACCACTTTTTAAAAGAGTAGCTAGAAATGATACCCATACATGAAATGTGAGTCACACAGCCTCACATTAATCCCCTCGCATTATCAAAACTGCTACCTGAGTAAGCTATAATCACCCTGTCTTTGAACCTACGTCTGTGGAGAGACAGCATGTCCTTGAAGCTTTTGTTCTCCATACACACACCCTCCTCCTCACCCCGCCTTCAAATGGATGGAAGGAAAAACAATGTTTTAATGGTAATAAATCCCTTAACCTCTGAGGATTTCCACCCTACCCCCCACCTCCTTCAATACACACAAACTGATATCCACCAACACTGCTGGTGACCCCGTGTGTGGATGTGTGAGGGCAGTGGCCAGAGGAAGAGAGCAAAGAGCCTGGAGGGGATGAATCATCACAACCATCCCTGTTCATGGCTCAGAACCAACCTCGGCGTGTCCCCATGCTGACATGCTGTACACAGGGATCAACCAGGGCTGTATGATTATTCACTGTTTCAACTCTCCATTCGCAGGTACAGGATATACCACCAGACCAACAATGAAAGAGCTTTAACTGCTGTGCATTTTCTCAGGAAATGGCCCAAGAGGAGAGTCACAGTATTGGATAAGCTAGTGATATTCCAGAGACAAAAACGGAGAACTTGTGGGTAATTCTGTTTTAAACCCACTGATGTTCCTTCTTTTTGTCTTTGTTCTGGTCAACTTCCAGAGATATCATAAAGGAGGTGAAGGTGAGTCTGCCGAAACATAATTACAGTCAATGGGGACAAAAAAATCATGGTCACAAAAAAGACAACCGTCAATGGGCTGGTGCCTTAGGCTATGAAGTATCTGAACAAAGTGGGTCATCTGCCAACAGAAAGTTAGCAGATCAATTCAACATAATATTAAAAGAATATCTCACCCTGACCAAGTGGATTTCAGTCTAGAACCATGAAGCTACCCAGTAATAGGAACTCTATTACATACTGTAATATTAATACGTTGAAAGGAGAAAAACTACACAATCACATTTGTATCTGAAAAAGTAACTGTAAATATCAAACTTCTATGCAATTCCAATAAAAATACAAACTGATAAAATTCATATGGAAGAATAAAAGATAATAGTCAAGATAATTTAGAAAAATGGTATAGTAATAAGGTAGCTGTATTAGCCAGCTCAGGCTTCCATAACAAATACCACAGACTGGGGGGCTTAAACAACAGACATTGACTTCTCACAGTTCTGGAGGTTAAGTTCAATATCAAACTGCAATCCTATTTAGTTCCCAGCTTTCAGACGGCCACCTTCTCGCTGTGTCCCCACATGGCAGAAAGGAGAGACAGCAATCTCTGATGTATCTTCCTCTTCTTATAAGGACACCAACCCTATCAGATCAGGTACCCACCCTTAAGACCTCATTTAACCTTAATTACCTACTTAAAGGCCCTATCTTCAATACAGTCCCATGAAGGGAGGTTAAAGCTTCAATATCTGAATTTGGTGGGGGGCACAATTTAATCCATAGCAATAAGCAAAAATATTTCTCCACATATAGCAAGATATGTTACAAAGATATACTGTTAGAATATTGTGGTATTTATTCCAGGCACAGAAGTTACTAGAACAGAATAGAGAGCCTAGAAGCAGATCCTCATGTATAGAAATTTCACAGATGACAGAAGTGACATTAAATTTAATGATTACAGATGGGGCTATTCATTAGATGATGCCAAGGCACTAGGCCATTGAGATAGGAAAATATTACAGTAGAACCCTAGCTGAATCCAGCATAAATATCAATTCTAGATGGAGTAGAAACTGTGTAAAAATTATATCTAGAATATATTTTTTAATTCTTGCAAAAAAAAGAAAACAACTTTTGCAAATCAATATGAAAAAGACAAATGTCCTAATGAAAAATGGACAAAATACAGTCGACTCTGGTTACCTGTGACAGTCATTTTCTATAAAGTTGCCACAAACACTGAATTAGCAAATACTGAGCCATTGTTCCTAAGGCAAATAAAGAGATACTTTTCTGCAAGTCTGTGGTCATAACATTTTCATCAACCAATCAATACATAACCTTGTTTTATGTGTGTTTCTGTTTAAAGATGTCTTATTTAATGTGGTTGGTGATTCATTAATAATAAGCTCGGGGCCAACAGCACTGTAACTCATGCTTGAATGAAGCTTATCTAACGTATTTCCTCCACAAGGCACATCACAGCCTTCTGGTGCTTAGGAACATAAGACAGCACTTCAGCACTGTGCTTGGGGCCATTCTAAACAGCAAAATCACCAACGAAAAGCACAAAATATAAACAGACCCAGAAAATGACACTTGTGCACAGCAGGAGAGCTGAAACAAGATGGCAGACCTCAGCTGGGAATGCATGCACTGGGCAACTCAAATTTTTCACTGTTCCGTGCATATCCATGAGTGACCATGGAAACATCCTGAGTATTGATTTGGGGGTTACAAAGAAATTTTACTGAGTAAGAAAATTTGCAAGTATTGAGTCTATAAATAAGAATGGACTGTATTTGAACTGGCAATCCAATGGTTATTAAACCAATACAAATATGTTCGACTTCACTGTTTACTGGTGAACTCTAATGTAAAATTACTATAACTTACAATTGACACACAAGATATTGGCAAAATTTTGAGTTCTGATAATACCACCTGCTGGAAAACATGGGGAAATAAGAACTCATGCTTTGCTGGTGGGACTATGAACTCCTTTATCACTTTGGAGGGCAATCTGACCATACATGGTAGAGGTGGGAAGTGAATACCTGCAATTCCACTCCCAGACTTCTTTGCTGGAGGACTCTCACCCACTGGGACAATTAGACATGGAAAGATGTTTACATAAGATGGTCTGCATCAGTGAAAACAACGAACCTTCACTGAGTAGACACATGGACAATTAAAGTGAGATTGACTCACAGAATGGAGTATTGTATATTTGTTAAAATGAACTTAACCTACACGTATTAACCTGGACTTCCAGATTGGCAAACCCCCCTCCTCACCCACCTCTAAAAAAACTGCACTTATATGCTATTTACAAGAGACCTACATAAAACAGAACACAAAAAGGTTGAGGGAAAAGTGGGACAGGAATAATAAAACAGCTTTCTAGCCAATGCAAATAAAAAGAAAGTAGGTGGAGCAATATTATTGCTAGGCAAAATCGAATTCAAGGCAAAAACCCTCAAAAGAGACTTAAAAACAAGACAAAACAAAACAAAAGCTATATAGTCTCAAACCTGGAGGTATTTAAGAACATAAACTCAAAATTTAAAAAAATAGAAAACTGACAGAAATTGGCAAATCCGAAATGAGTATAGACAACTTTCATATATTTTCAGATATCTGTAACCAATGTGAACAAAAAATATAGACACTGGGCTTCCCTGGTGGCGCAGTGGTTGAGAGTCCGCCTGCCGATGCAGGGGACACGGGTTCGTGCCCCGGTCCGGGAAGATCCCACATGCCGCGGAGCGGCTGGGCCCGTGAGCCATGGCCGCTGAGCCTGCGCGTCCGGAGCCTGTGCTCCGCAACGGGAGAGGCCACAACAGTGAGAGGCCCGCGTACCGCAAAAAAAAAAAAAAAAAAAAAAAGACTTTTAATAACACACTTAACATATGTGATTTAATATATGAATCGAAATATTGTGTACTGGCTACCATCAGAGCACATTTATTTTTTGAAACAACAGGAAATATTCACAAAAATTTACCATATCAAATTGGCCACAAAGAAAATCTCAACTAACTACCAACTGTAAAATACATCGCAAATTCACTGATAATAATACAACAAAAATCAGAAAATAACAAAAACCGAAAGCTTATGTTGCCTGGAGGGGAAAAAGATGTAGCCAAAATGGTATTCAGAGAAAACTTTACTGTCTTAAATGCATTTGTTTGAAAATTTAAAACGACTAATAAAAACTACTTTTTTAAGAAGTCAGAATGACATAAAGATCACTTGAACCACTACATACACATCAGAATGGCTCAACTTAGAAAGACCAACCAGATCTAATGCTGGCAAACAATGCAGTAACCATAACTTTCCTACCTGCTGGTGGGAGTACAGAGTGGTACAATCACCTTAGGAAAAGGTCTGGTATTTCTTACAAAACTCAGCACACACATACCCTATAAGTCAGCACTTTGACCCTAGGTATTTACCTATCAGAAATGAAAATACATGTCCACAAAAAACTTGTATGAGACTATCCATAGCAGCTTATTCATCAATGTCAAAAGATGGAACCTGCTCAGGTGTCCATCAAGAGGAAAATGGATAAACTAACTGATATAGTCACACAAGGGAACACTATTCAGCAATAAATAGCAGCAGCCTAGTGAAACATGTACAGCATAGATGACTCTCGAGAGAATCATGTCAAGTGAAGGAAACCAGGCTCAGGTGGCTATGTACTGTAGGATTTCATTTCTATGAAGTTCTAAAACATGTAAAGCTAGCTCATGGTAGAAAAAAATCAGAACAGTTGTTGCCTGGGGAGGAGGGGAAGTGACCAGGAAGTTGCATGATGGAACTTTCTAGAGTGATAGGAATGTTCTGTGCCTGGATAAGGGTTTAGATTGCAGAGGTTTTTGCATTGTTTGGACCTTATTAATAGAATACTTAAGATCTGTGCATTTCATTGTATGTAAGTTTTAACTCAAAAAGAAGAAACAAGAATAGTAAGTACACAGCTGTTGAACTCTTGTAAATGATTTCCATAATATTTCTAAATAATATCATAATCCATAATGATATCCAAAATATTTCAGGATAAGTGTACAAATATCTGCAAATTATTGTGAAATGAATAAAAGAAATAAGACAACTGATGAATGGAAACGGATGGAAAGATAGGCTAGCACAGTAAAATGTAAGCTAACACAACATTGTAAATCAATTATACTTCAATAAAATAAATTTTTAAAAAACAAAAAAATTTTAATTGTACATAAAATTAAATATGTAAGTATATTTGATATTTATATATTTAATAAATTACATTATAATTATATGTAAATTATTTATGTATATATTTTCAATATATTATATATTTACTTAATAATACATAAATAGACAACATAAGATATAATAAACAAAAATAAGAATTCTATAATTATATGTAAATTATTTATGTATATATTTTCAATATATTATATAATATTTACTTAATACATAAATAGACAACATAAGATATAGATATAAACAAAAATAAGAATTCAACTTTTGAATGACTTATACCTTTTCAAAAGCCTCACAGATATGCCCTGGATGCAATTTCTTCTTTTCTCACTCTATGCATGAATGATTATTAAGGAGAAATGCTTGGACACTATGGCTCAGCACAGAAAGTTCTCAAAAATCTGCCTTCTGCAAGGGGCACCTGATGTAAGCTAAGAGGGGCCCCTGCCCACCCGCCTCACCCCAATGGCCAGGGTTTACGAGGCAGCAGGGGGACACAGAGAAGCAAACACTGCTTCGCTGCCCAGCACAGCGTCTGCACCACCGCTCAGAACTTTCAGACGTGAAGCAAAGGCTTTCTGACATGGCTGAACAGTAAATGAGGAACCCAACAGCCATGGCTAACCTCGAACACAGGCGCTGAAAAGAGTGATTCTCATGGATGTGTGAGGTCCGGAGGAGAAAAGACACTACACCAGGAAACAAGAGGCCTGAGTTCACAGCCAGATCCTGCCCGCAGGTGGGTGAAGACCCCTGAGCCAGGCTCTGAGCCTCAGTCTCCTCATCTCTGAAATGGGTCTGAGACCCCGCCTATGGTGGAGGTTCCCCGAGGCTTGACGGGCATACATTTTGTAGACTGCAGCTGGCGATGCAGTTAGGGTGGCGCTGGGACTTCAGGGTAACTGCCTCCCTGTTTTAAATGTGTCCAGGACACCAGGGTCCTGGCAGCCCCGCCAACCTGGTCTGTACACTTACTTACACTGCCTCCAGTTGCCCTGCAAGGTCGTGATCTCTGAAAGCAACTAACTATGCCTGCTTTTAGGACTTTTCCCCTAACACTCAACATGGAAAATATAACAGTTTTCCAGCCAAAAGCAAGCACATTGCCATCCTTGTATGAAGTCCAGCCAACTTCTAGCAAATTCAGCAGAAACATGTGTTGGCTGGATTTAAAGCCGGGGTTCTTACATAACGGAAGCCCACAAAGAATGAGAAAATGGTTTGAGGAAAGCAAATACTTACTGAAAGTTATGATTTGGGCTGTGTGTTGGACCTAAAGGAAAAGAAAAAAGACAAGTTATTAATACTTCATGATTTGGAATAAATTTTTTTTTCCAATCCTGCCTGTGGTAAAGGCAGCCGCAGCCTAGGGTGCTCATTTGTGGTGAGCTGTCTTAGGCCTCCAGCTCTGCCCTGCCCAATATTATATGCCAAGATGGGGTGGGCTTCCCTGGTGGCGCAGTGGTTGCGCGTCCGCCTGCCGATGCAGGGGAACCGGGTTCGCGCCCCAGTCTGGGAGGATCCCGCATGCCGCGGAGCGGCTGGGCCCGTGAGCCATGGCCGCTGAGCCTGCGCTCCGCAACGGGAAAGGCCACAGCGGAGGAAGGCCCGCATACCACAAAAAAAAAAAAAAAAAAAACTATGCCAAGATGGGGGAAACCACCAAGGATGGAAGGGGTGCTCTGTGTTGATGCAGAAATGTCAGGAGATATTTTGGGAGTTTTTGCTGTCTTTTCTCTCTTCTCATCTAAACTTGATTCACAAGATCTGTCTTAACTGGTGACAGAACGGCTGGGGCATTGCAGGGACCTCCACAGAACTGGGATGAAAGGGACATATTCCTGCCTGCCATTTAATTGCGTCATGCCACCTGTGACAAGCACAAGAGTACAAAACTGTCCTCACGTTCTGCTCCCTGCCCATCCTCTGGGCCGGGCTGGGTTTCTGTGGGTGGGTGGGTGGGTGGGTACCTGTCTGGATCGCCTGGGCTTGAAGCGTGCGTGGCCAGCCTCCCCGTGGGGTGACCTCCTGACACGTAGCCTGCCTGAGATTCTGTTCTGCACTCCAGGTTTACAGACCTCTCCACCTGCGTCTATTTTCTTTTATTACTAGTAAATGGGTAACAGGTTAAGCCAGGACCTCGTGCACAATGGGAAAGACCTCGGGGAAGGGTTTTATTGATTTCCTCTCTGCTGACTTGTGTGTGTTCAGTTTCAAACTGAGAATTAATCTGCTGCTCGGTGGCTGGAGACTTTCCTATCTGATAAGCAACGCACCGGGGACTGTCCCCACTCACCGAGCCGCACGAACAGGACGCCAGTGGCGGTGATGGTCTTCACCCCATTGGTGGCCACGCACTGGTAGTAGCCGGTGTCCGTCGTGTCCAGGTCCTGGATCCGCAGCCGAGAACCGTATTCCGTCTTGCGGATGATGATGCGCCGGGGCTCCTGCACGACCGGGGCGTCGTTCTTCAGCCACCGCACGCTGGGCGGCGGGTTTCCGGCCACCTTGCAGTGCAGAATCGCTGTCTGGCCTTGGACTATGGTGATATTGTTAACCGGCTCCAGAAAATTCAGAAAGTACCCTGCAAAGGAGAACAGTCAGAGAGGAGCAAACGTCCATGAGGGCTGGGAGAGAAGGCTGCCTGGGGCTCCTTCTTGGAACTGCTTGGGGAAGGTTTTGATTTTTCTCTCACATAGGTATAGCCCATTCTCTTTACTTGGGGTAATTTTGTTCTAGAATGTTGCCTCAAACACTGAATGAGAGAATATGGAATCACTGCTCCTGGGGAAACACAGGGTTAGGTTCCTGTGAGCCTCTGGTCACAGCATTCTAATCAACCGATCCATAAAGAACCTTGTTCTATTGTGCTCTGTTTAAAGACACCTTATCTAATTAGTATTGTTGATTCATTAACATTGATCTCACGACCAACAGACCAATAACTTGTGTCTGAAGGAAGCTTATCTAACACACATGCTTTCTCCATAAGGCACATCTTGTGCTTAGGACACCAGACAGCACTTCAGCACCATTATTGGGGGCATTTTAAATGGCAAATTACCAACAAAAAGTACAAAAATGCAAAAAACATGGGACTAAATAGACCACGAAAAGGACATTTGTTTACAGTATGAGTTGGGACATTAGGCAGAGGGTCGTTTTGTTCAGGCTCAGACGGGAACGTGTGCATGTGTGCATGAAGCAATTCAAAATTTTCACTGCTCTGGGCATGTCTATGAATGACCATGAAAGTGCTGTGAGAACTGATTTTGGGGTTAAAAATACATTTTAGGTAATAAGCCAACTTGCAAATATGGCATCTGCGAATAATGAGAATCAACTTTACTTCTTTCTGAAAGCACTAAATCTAATCTCACTAAACTTATAATGCAAATTCATATTCAGAAAGTCCATCCTCCCTCTACCACACCGTCAAGCACAAGCCGCAATAAGGAAAGTAGAAAAAGAAAGCATGTGACAAAACAGAGATATCCTCAAAAACAAGCTAATCATTGGTCTGAACAGAACAAAAATAACAAGGTTGAGCGTTGCTGCCACTGCACCCAGGGCAGGAGCAGGAAGAAGCCGTCCAGGGCTCGCGCACAGGAAGGAAAACAGGGCCTAAAAGTACCTGAAATACAGAGCTAGTGGGGCTGGAAACACTGCCCAGGAACGTGGGGCTCCAGTTCAACCACAGGCGAGAGCTTCTCAGCTGGTGACAAAGGCCACTGGGAACAGGAGGAAGTAAGGCAGACAGCGGTGGGGAGGGGGAGGGGTGTGTGCGTGTGTGTGTGTGTGCGCGTGTGTGTGTGCGCGAGGAAGTAAGGCAGACAGCGGTGGGGAGGGGGAGGGGTGTGTGTGTGTGTGTGTGTGTGTGCGCGCGTGTGTGTGTGTGTGGTGTAGATCAGGGGCTGGGGGATACTCTCTGTCAAGATAAACATGCACACTAAAATTCCAACACCAGAAAAACCCCACTAAGGCTAGACAGACAAGACAAGCATCAGGAGATGAACTTACTACAGACAAAACCAAGAAAATAGAGCAATCGAAAAAGTCTACAAAGCATATTCAAGTTCTAAATCTTTTGGCTTGATTTCTGGTTGGTCCCTATTCTTTTTTAATGAAGTGAAACATTGAAAGATGGCACATATCTGTATTACTGATTTAACTGGATGAAAAGTTATAGGATTTCTAGTGGACCCTGGGGATAAGTTTCACAGGATGAGTGATGGCTCAGATGTTGGGTGATAGGAGATAGCTGAGGAGGTGGGAGGTTGTGAATTTCAAGATGAAGGGACAGTTTTCCTTCACAGGGGAGAGTGGATAGATATCGGTCTAGAGAGGTGTCACTAACTAGTACTGATTACTATTTACGAATATTATTAACAACATCATTAGGTTCTACCTTGATTCTCTGCTAGCCAACCCTTTCTCAGTGCACTCAAGTTGAGGAAGAGAATTCTTACTGATGACACAAGGCTGGAAGGTAACTAAACTGTCGATGACAAACACCTGAAAAGAGGCTGAATGAAGCAGGGTGACATCTTGGATGTCAGGGCTGTTCATTAACAGCATAAGCAGGGTGACATCTTGGATGTCAGGGCTGTTCATTAACAGCACAAGCAGGGTGACATCTTGGATGTCAGGGCTGTTCATTAACAGCACAAGCTCAACTTGGAGAGACCTGCATTCCTGACGCTCCTGCACTAGACCCGGAATCTTTGAAAACAAAATGAGATCTGATTTGACATTCTGAAGCAGTTACTTTGGTATAATCCGGGCTGCCCAGATTACAGCGAACACATTGTTTCACTATGTTCTGGCCAGAGCCCAAGCACTTACAAGTTGTTTAAGATTCAAATGCTTCATTAAGGTCTCATGACACTAAAATGCACAGTAGGGCATATAAAATAGTCATCAAATTATAATTTAAAATAGCAAATGACATATTAAATCACCATGATCTCTTCTTCCTGGCATAAGTTTAATTATAATTCTCATCTCTACCCTGATGACAGTTTTTCCAAAGGCCTTGACAAACCATGGCTTGCTGGGAGACACAGGCAATGGCTTCGTGGAAAGGCAGATTATAAGGATCTGTGTCTCTAAGAACTAGCAAAAACCTAAAAGGAGCAGGCCCAGGGGTTCTGAGGGCCGAGACAGGGTGGTCGCTGCTGGTTCTTATCTCATCCATTTGGGGGACTGGCTTGAGAGTAGTTCTGCTACCACCTTCCTCCATTTGCATACATAACTTGGGACGTCTCCATCGATCGGCCAAAAATCTTGAAAGATAGAGAAGGATCTTCTTCAACATGGAAAAAATATTTGTCTAGAAAGGGAAGAAAGGGAGGGAAGCACTCAGAGGAGAAAGTTAAGGAGACAGTTCCTTTTGTACAACTTAGAAGGAAACCTGGGGAGAGTCCAGGACTGTCCAGTTACTCTAAATATAGACCCTTAGTGTCTACTTCTTTTCAAGAATATCTTTTTTACATCGAATGGGTATGGAAACGTGGAGCTCTTCTTCACTGTTTCCACCAACAGCTTCTCCTACACCCCTGGCTGACAAATTGACAGCGGTTTAGACTTAGTCTTTCGTAGGGCGCTGTGAAACCATCTATTAGGCTTAATCCAGAGATGGTGCTGGTATTTCCCTTTCCGATGCTTTATCAACACTGGCTCACAAGGACTAAAGAAATCCACAGGTGCTGGAATCAAGCACCTTACACAGTTGATTTAATCTTTAAAGCACGCTTGGCTATATCTGTTTATGTGAAATGTACAGAATAGGTAAATCCAGAGACAGAAAATAGATTAGTGGTTGCCAGAGGCTGGGGGAAGGGAAATTAGGGAGTGACTCTTAATGGGTATGGGGTCTCACTTTGGGGTGATGAAAATGTCTGGAACTAGAGAGCAGTGATGGTTGCACAGCATTACAAGTGTAGTCCTGGGGTCAGGAAATGCCTGCTGAGGAGGGATGGGCAAGGTGAGACCAGGTGAACAAATCACGGACAAGCAGGTAGAGGGGAGGTGGAGGTGTCAGGAAAAGGGGAAGGGGACCACTCTCTTGAAAGCATCCTTCCCAGAGTGCTGGCAACCACCTTCAGTTTTGCTCAGACCCCGGGGTAAGCCTTCCACTGATTTCCTCCCCAATTTATCCAGATTCCCTTCACTCTCAACCAGATGAACACTCACTCCTGAAGCCACACCTTCCTCAATCTACAAAAAACGAAGGA
Source organism: Physeter macrocephalus (assembly GCF_002837175.3). Taxonomy (NCBI): domain Eukaryota; kingdom Metazoa; phylum Chordata; class Mammalia; order Artiodactyla; family Physeteridae; genus Physeter; species Physeter macrocephalus. The sequence continues at coordinate 89,039,406 of NC_041222.1, forward strand.
TAATCTAGTGAAGTGATCTAGTCCACATGGGGAGTTCTTGCCAACTCTTCTCGATCCTACACCGTCTAAACCAGTGGGGTTCAACAGTGTCTTCACATTGGGGTCACCTGGAAGCTTATAATATACATCCAGCTGTGCAATTTGTCAAAACTCTTAAGTGTACAGCCCGAGCTAAGAGTCCCTGCTCTGAAGCGCTGAGGAGAAAGAAAAGCAACAATTCCAGTGAACGAAACCCATCCAAGAATGAACTTAGAGCAGACCCGAAACAACACTGAGAAGCATCGCTGGAGGGCACGGTAGGACTGGAAAGAATACCTGGGGAGGTTCTGAGTGCAATGGCATATAAGAGGCCTGTCCAGCTGGGAATGGACAAAAAGGCAGGATGTCCACAGACGGCACCCATGTCCTGACTTAGGCCTTGAATCAGCCTCCTTCATGCTCTGCAGGAAGCTCAGAGAGACCAAAACTATGGGTCAATAACATGGTAACTTCATACATTCATAGCTCCCTCCCTAGGCAGGTGAGTAAAAGTGAGCCTTCAGGAAGAAATCAGAAAGACAGATAATGAAGAAAAGCTAATTTATACCCATGGTATCAAGGCTTCTGGAATGTTCTTTCCCTTCCCACATTCTCCCCCACTGGAAGGGAAGGGGGTCCCTTGTTTTTCCTAAAACACACCCAACTGATCCCTCATTGTACAGTCAGCCAATAACCCCTAGTCCTCTGATCTTCTCTATTTCTCATAAGTCAATTCTCTGCCAGAAAGTCACCTCCACAGAGGGTGTTCCCAGCTGCCTCTATTCATTTCTAACCTTGCCCCCCACCCCACTGATCTTGGCCTGTTGCTATGTCAAAGTCACATGCGTTAAATTATGATGACTGAAATACATTTTGACATCAAGAATAACAAATGTTACTTTGACAGGGGGGCAAGTTTCTCAATTTCATGGCTATTTCTCTTCCATCCAGATAAGTTCCATTTAAAAATTGGGATAGGACGATGGAGAGAGAACTGCATTTATTATAGGAAAACTATTATATTTCTACGTATTGTACTAATTTCCTGTTGTTGCTGTAACATGTTAGCACAAACAGCGTGAAACAACACAAATTTACTACCATACAGTTCTGCAGATCGGAGGTCCGAAAATCAATGTGTCAGCAGGGCTGTATTCCTTCTGGAGGCTCTGGGACAGTCTTTCTCCTTGCCTTTCCTGGCTTCTGGAGGCCACCTGCATTCCCTGGCTCATAGTGCCTTCCTTGTATCACTCCAACTTCTATTTCCATCATCACATCTCTGTTGAGTGACTCTTGACCCTCCTGTCTCTCTCTTATAAGGACCTCTGTAATTACATTGGCCCACCTGGATCATCCAGGATCACTTCCCATCTCAAAATCCTGAACTTAGTCCCATCTGCCAAGTCCCTGTTCCGTGAAAGGTGACATGCTCTGAGTTCCAGGACTTAGGACATGGACGTCTTTGGGAGGCCATTATTCTGTCCCTCATGTATATTTTTCTTTTATCTTGCCACTTTACTGAACTACCTTAGTTATAAGAGTTTCTGAGTTGATTGTCTTAGATTTTCTATGTAGATTTTCTTCAAATAACAATAATATAGCCTTTTTACTTCCAAAGTTCATACTGCTCCTATCTCCTCTTGCCTCCTCTTCAATATTATTTTTGAGCTAATAATTTTTAATACTGAAATGTTGCAGAGAAAAATACAGATATTAACATAGTAGTTCCCATGTACACAACATCAAGATTTTACGCATTTTACCATATTTGACTTATAACACTTAAAAAATAAGACATTCTGGAATGTAACTAAAGCACACCCTTCCCTATTTGTCCTTTCCTCTCCAGAGAACTACACTATTCCAATTCATATTTGTATTATTTTATATTTTTAGAATTTTCTCTGAAAGATCATCTTTGCTAGTTGCTTTTTTTCACTCAAAGTCAGCTTGGGATTTACCTATGTTGATGTAGTTCATTTATTTTAATTACTGTATAATATTCTACTGTACAAACAAACCACAATTTCTTTATCCATTTCCCAATTCTGGAGCAGTAAATAGTTTCCACATTTTTGCTAATACAGTGTTTAATGACCATCTTTATACACCTCAACTTGTACATGTATGGGAATAACCTCGAAAGCATCCACCTGGATGCATTAGTGATAAGTCATAGGGCCTTGAAATCTTTCATCGATCTAGGTCTCAAAAGTGCCTGAGTTAAAGTATTTCTCCTACAACTTTGCCAGCATTTGGTGTTTGGGGGCTTTAAAATGTTTGCCAATATTTTGGACATAAAATAGTGCTGTTGTTTTAGGTTGTATCTTAAGGATTCCTCATGAGCTCAAGAGTCTTTAGGAAGGTTTACCAGTCCCTGAGGCTCTCCTTCTGTAGCTGTCTATTCAAATCTTTATTCTCCTAACTTCTCCTAATAAATTTTCTATCTTTTTCCTTTTCTAATGTATGCATTAAATATGAATTTTTCAAGTTCTTATTTAGCCATCAAATAAATTCTTTTATTTAATCCCATGTGGTTGGTCAAACCCCAGTTATCTTGTAATTTCTAATTTTTTGGTTGAGTTATTAAAGGTGTGCTTTAATTGCACTGTTGTCACAAAACATAGTCTGTGTGATGATAATTCTTTGATACCACTGAGATTTGCTTGCACAAACACCACGATTTCAAGGAATAAACAGAAAATGAAACATGAAACAAAAAAAAAAAAAAAGAGAGAGATTTGCTTTACAGCCTAGTGCAGAGTCAGTTCCTAAAATGTCCCACATTTGATTGGTAAGAAGGTGTTTTCTCTAATTGCTCAGTGCAGGTGTTTATATATGCCCAATAGGTTAAGTTTGTCAATTTGTTGCTCAAATTTTTAATACACTTATCTATTAGTTTCAATGAGATATGTGTTAATTGATACTGTATATGGCAAATAGCCATTAATAATTCTGTGAGGTTGTACTTATATATTGGAAACTATGTTGCTGGGTGCAATAAACTCCCAGTTTATTATATCGTCTAGTCTTTACATCACTATGTAAGGCTTCTGTGTCTAAAACACCATTTAGTTTGATAGTAATGTACCTATTTCAGAGTACTTTTGGTTAATGCAGTCCTACTCTATATTTTTATTTTTTTAATGATTTTTATGTTTATATACTAGACGTGCATCTTGTAAACAATGTATAATTTAACATGTTAATTTATAAGTCTGTATGTGTTAACCTATGAGTTTCTTAACTGATGGGTTTATTTTTAAAGTGTTAATTTTGCTTCCTAATTCTCTCTTCCTATTTTCTACTCATTTTTTTTTCTTTATTCTCCCATTACTTGTTTGAAAGTTAGGCTTAAGTGGCTAGCTTTACTACTTTTTATAGGCATACCTAATTTGACAAAGTCTCCCAAATACAACCAAATACAAGCACCTTGAAAGCTGTGAGCTGCAATCACCCCCCAGCCACCAGAGCTTTGAGTCATTGCTTCCCAGTGTTTAGTTACACTCCATTTGTACATCCCCAGGGGTCATTATTACTGATGATTTTTACTAATAGAATTTCTTTAGATTTGCCAACCTGGTTACCAAGTTCTTTCCTTGCCAAGTCTGCCTGCATCTCACTCCTTCCTCCTGGTTCAGCTGAGCTCTTCCTGATTCTCATCTGCTCTTTGGGTAAAGGACTGAGGTTGTAAACACTCTTACTCTTGGTCGAAAATTACCTGTTACTTTCACACTTGAATAATAGCTTAGCTGGGTACAGAATTCTAGACTGACAATTACAGTACTGTCCTCTGTCTTTTGTGGTTTTGTTACAAGTTCTGCTGTTCCTTTGTGGGTAATCTGACCTTTCCCCTCTTCAGCTACTTTTCATATTTCCCCTTGTCTCTGCCATTCCGAAGTATCACTAGCTGTGAATTTAGTTTTATTTTAGCCTCAACGGGCCTCCGTGCCATTTCCAACATCTGAAGATTCATGCCTTCCATCAATTCTGTAAAATTCTCTATCAGTATCTCACAAAATATTGTTTCTCCCTTCCCCTTTATGTCTCCTTTGAAATCTCCTTCTTGATATATGCTGAATTTCTTTATGTGATTCCTCCAAACTATTCACCTACTTTTATATTTCCTGTCCTTTTATAATCTTTAGCTAAGCACAATCTATTGTCCATCAAGTTTTCTCATTTCATCTACTACATTTTTCATTTCTAGAAGGTCTCTTTGGTTCCTTTTCAAACCCACCACTGCTTTTTCTTCCTTTATCATTAATCCTTCTGGCTTCATTGTTTACTAGCTCATCACTCATCCTGGGCCTCTCTGAGTGTACTTTGTAATTTTTCACGGCAGGGCTCGTTTTTCTGTAGGAATCCCTTTAGGACTGGGTTCCTGCAACAGGCAGTGTCAAATGTTCACATTGATTCTTGGGCTCAGGATTCCCCCACAACATTCTGGTAATGTAAATTTGGTTTCCTGAGGTGTGGATCCAAGTCTGATTTCTCATGGGAAAGCCTTCTGTGTTTCCCACCTTGAACCAGGCTTCAGGCAAGCCCTCTTCTCACCCTCCTGGGCTAATGAATGAAAATTCCCCCATTTCCTTAGGTCTCCTAGGACTTAGACACAGGTGCCTTATCTACAACATCTCTGATCTCTGCCTCATGGGTTGCCTTCTGGCATGATATTGAAACCCAAGCCTTCTGATGTAACTAAGCCTAGCAGAATAGTTTCTATAGCAAGGGTGATATTTCATAGGCCTTATATTAAGGCATAAAAAATGTAAATTCCTTCATTTTTCTAAAACCAAACTTAATTTTTTTCTCAACCCCTTATTTCTCTTGATTGAAGGAAATGTAATACACCCAATTCCAGTGAAATCAGTAACTTTAGCATGTTTAGTTATTTCATGTAATCTCAAAATCAGGATTTTCTACTTCTGGGTATCCTCTCTAGTGTAAGCTATTCCAGCGTCAAAACACTGAAGATTGATGCGTCTGTAACTACCCTTTGCCTGCACCATCTTTTGCCAAAGTGTCCTCATCTTATTGGTTCTTGTTCTACTCTGGAGCCCAAGGATGCATCCACATCTGCCCCATGGCCACAAGGCGACACTGCTGAAGAGCTCACCATTGGAAAGCTCATGTCATAACTGCACAACACCTGCAGAATCCAACTCTTTGTCTCAGTTAAACTTTTTCCCAGGAAAACTGGGCCGTTCTCCATGGCTGTAAGCATAGTGGAACCACCTGGGTAGTTCCTGCCTTGGCAGTCCAGGGCTATCACAATTCTGTTTCCTTCCTATTCCTGGCTCCTGGGCATTTCTCCATCTCTCTTGCAAGTTCATCTAAGCATTTACATCTTTTATGAATATTTTATTGAGCACCTGTATGTAATTTAAGTCCGAGGGAGGTCAAGTTAGTTTGGTCCACCATTACAACCATCATTCATTCTCTGGAGGCTGAAATGAAAGTAGAAAGAAAATTCTCTGAAGACTAAGCACAGTATTGCTTTTTCCCTTGGTGTTTAATTACCAGCCAGTTTTTCACCTCTCGGCTTCATTTCCTTTCCGTGTGAAATATGGCATTTGTACTGGCCATTGCTAAGTTCTCCTCTAGCTCACAAAGGCTTCCTTTAGAGTTGCCCCAAACCTCTCCAGATGCAACTGAACAGGCCAGGAGGAGCTAGGCATGGGCGACCACAAATTCTGCTACCTTGGATCCAGTCAGCCCGCCACAGCGTTAAGAGAGGAGAACAGAAGTTTTCCCTTTTGATTATCCAAGAGGGTTTCCCCTTCCTCACAGCAGGGTCACTTCAACAACTGATGCTAATGAATTCCATCTCCCTGATGCCCAGGCCAGCTCTCTGCTTGCCCCTAAACTCTACACAGTGGAGCTTAGTCCAAGCATGAAAACATACTAAAGGCAGAGGTAACAGAGAACTTGTTTCCAGTGGACACCACTCCTGACCTCACAGTCAGATCAATGATTAACGATTTTTTTTTTTACCCCAACTGACCGTCCACATATTCACCAACTTGGTCAAATGACTAAGGTGTTTGAGGATCTGCTTGTTTACCAGATCACACTGACTAGCCTGGGAGGAGATAAGGAAAGCCATGTGTACTAGGGTCGTGAGGTCACAGGGCTTTGATTGGTGGGAAATAAAACAACCTGCCTAGAAGGGCAGGTGATGAGGGGACCCTGAGAGCCAGCGCAGAGGACAAAGCTGCTCTTCCCAGAAGGAAGTATTTACAGGCCAATAAATCCGACGGGGGCAGTGGCAGGGGCTCAGACCTTCCCGCTGAGCTGTCTAGCGGTCTGCACGGAAGCAGCAGCAGAAAGAGTTGGAGGAGGGGAGCTTAACAGGGGGAGCAACAGGGTCAGAGGAGGGTGTGAGACTAGAAAGGATGGAAAACAGAGAAAATGAGAAAAACAGGGGGAAATGAAATTAAAGGACCTGAGAGATGGAGAAAAGTAAGTAACAATGTTTGGCGGAGAACAGGGTGCTTTGGGTTGAACTGTGTCCCCCAGTGAGATAGAGGTGCTGGAACCTGTGAATGTGACCTTACCTGGAAATTGAGTCATTGCAGATGTAATCAAATTGAGATGAGGACATATGGGTGGGCCCTAATCCAAAGGCTGGTGTCCTTTTTTTTTTTTTTTTTTTGCGGTACGCGGGCCTCTCACTGTTGTGGCCTCTCCCGTTGCGGAGCACAGGCTCCGGACGCGCAGGCCCAGCGGCCATGGCCCAGGGGCCCAGCCGCTCCGCGGCATGTGGGATCTTCCCGGACCGGGGCACAAACCCATGTCCCCTGCATTGGCAGGCGGACTCCCAACCAACTGCACCACCAGGGAAGCCCTAAAGGCTGGTGTCCTTTAAAGAGGGACATTTAGATACAGACACAGAGAAGATCATGTGAAAACAGAGGCAGAGATTGGAGTAATGTGGCTCCAAACCCAGCAACTGCACGGACTGCCGGCAATGCCAGAAGCTCAGAGACATGGACGGTTTCTCCCTCAGAGGCTCCAGAAGGCACTAACCCTGCCAACGCTTTCATTTTGGACTTCTGGCCGTCACAACTGTGAGAATAAATTTCTGCTGTTTAAGGAACCTAGTTTGTGGTACTTTGTTATGACAGCCCTTGGAAAATACTGCAGGGGGCTCGAGGGATTGAGGAAGAAAAGCAGAAGAGAGGGAGAAGGAAGGAGACCATTTGACAAACAGGGTGACAGCCACATCCTTTCAAAGGGACTGGGACACAGATACATTCACACACACACACACACACACACACACACACACACACACTTGGAGGGTTCAGGCACAGGAAGACAGACCCAGACCCAGAAAACCAGATGCAGGCACAGGCAGGCTCAGAGAGAGAGAAGCACACACAAAAACCAGGCGGCTGGGAGTACGTAGGAGTTGGTACATATCAGGGGTGGGTCATAGGGAGAGAAAAATACACACACACACACACACACACACACACACACAGACGTACACACCTGGGACAGATGTTAGACAAGCACACATGAACAAGCCCCCTGCAGTTTGGTGTTCAAACTCAGTGGGCTAAAGAAGAATGACTGCCTCTCGGTCACCTTCAATAGGGACAACAATGGATGGTCCAGCCAGACAATGGCCACCAGGTGCCGCGACTACATCCCAGCTGAAGTGCACGTCTCCAGCAGCTACCCTGGGAGCGTGAGTGGGGGACACTGAGAAGGAGAAGCAGAGAGGAAGGCCTGGAGGCAGAGACTGGCCCCATGCTCCCGGAAGGAGGCTATGTTCCCGCCCTCCCCAGAGTGGGCTCCCGTGCACATGGATGAGCTCCCATGCTGCCCAATCCGCCCTGGACAACATGACTGTGTACATTGCGAAATCTCTCATCTGTAGGTTGAGGCTTTCTCCCAACACGGCTCAGTTTGTCCAGATCCCGGGCAGCCCAATGGGCTCTGCAAATTCACAGCCGGCAGGAGGATCAGGGGAGCTCAACGAGCAGCCTACACCTCGAGAGTGGCCAGGGATCAGAGCCTGGAAACCCATGTTAGATCTGTCCAGAGGAAGTGGGGCAACATTTTAGGCCCTCCGTTCACTGTCTGGGGGAGCCCCGGGTTTCCATGACCAGCCAGGGGACACCCAGAGGGGAGGTGCCAAGTTTCCAGCCACAGACTTAACGCTAACTGTGTCTGCAAGCAGGGTGCTGTTTTCAAGTTTACCCCGTCAGCCCTGGAGACCCTCACTCTCTAGTAAACTGCAGGAGACAATCACACCCACATTCACACGCACACCAAGAGTTCCAGAATAAAAACAGAAATGCACCCAACATATATGCCAATCAATCCTTGTGTCCTTTGTGAATCGGGAACCAGGCACCCAGTAAACAGACATCGTCTTCATGCCAACATGGTGAACTCTGTTGATGGCTTTTTTTTCTCTGTCCCAGGAAATTTTAGTTCAGCACTGCAGCACAGCGTGTCACAAATAGCAGGGGGCAGCCTGGTGAGTAAGGCATCGACTCCTGCCCTGTGATTTAGAATGCCCTTCAGATCACCTCTCATTGCAACACATCGTCAAGTGGGGAGAGTCAGGAATTCCCCTTCTGTTTTCAGTGGGGATGATGAGCAGCCCTTCTCCTAAGACAGGAGACACAAGCAAGAGAGTCTATTTTTGGAGGCTGCAGGACATACAAGATGAGTCCCACCCGTCCAGGCTCTCAGAAATGATCCACTTCCCACACACATTCCAAAGTACTGATTTTACAAAACCGGAGATGTGTTACATATGCATTTAAAATACAGCCTTGGAACCAAAGAGCAAGTGGTTTCTAGGCCAAATGCACACTTCTGTAAGTATAATAATAATAAATAGTGTGTCTAATATAGCAAAGAATATAAAACTCCTGTTAAATATCACTATAACCGGAGTCGTAAGCCTTAAGTCCTAACAGTGACGGTACTTTGGAATACAGAAATTTCAGGCAAACGTTTCAGCTGTAAATCACAGTGTCTTTTGTATTCATTTTTTCCTTCTAGACTCTGGGATCTCTCTCTCTCTGAATACCAGCCACCAATTATATGTTAAGTGCTCAGTCTTGGCCCAGTGCATTTGAACTCAAATGCTTTTTACGCTTGTAATTAATTCTCAGATCCTGTTTTGCTTGGTGACAGACTGGCCCGCTAGCCGGTTCCGCCTGCCTGCAATTTTACAGATGCGTGGGCATCATAAATGGTAACTGGGTTAAAGAAATAGCTCAGACAGTCCATTTGGCTATTATTATTTTTTATATATGATTTAAGCCAAATGTGGCCAAGTAGTAACGCTCCCTGAAGCTCTTTAAACAAAAAAATGCGTGGAATAATAAGTTTGGCATTGCCAGGCCAGCTCCTTCCGTCACTGAGGGTGCGAGAAGGAGGTCAGGGGAACAGAAAGGAAGAGTGGATTGAGTCCTCTTTTGTGCAAGAGCCATAACCCATAAGGAAGTAAAATCGCACGACAGGACCAGAGAATTGGGTTGCAAGGGAATAACTGAGGCCCCTTGGTCTCCCTGGGGGGCCATTCACCAGGGTCCTGTCCCTGAGGGGCTGCTGCGGTCTCGATGCCTAGAAACTGATGGACACACTGAAAATCATAACTGTGATAAAGACAAATGGCCTCAGCATCCAGCCACCGCTTTTTGGGTGAGAGCTATACACTAAGCCCTTCCATCCCTCCAATGGCTGGGGGTGAGATGTGGCCGAGAGCAGTGCCCGGACCCCAACAGGATGGTGGAGCGCCACCCAATCCAGGCCTGTCTTCTGGCCAAGCCCAGCACGGACCCGCTGCACTCACCATGCTTCACTATCCGGTGCTGCCACCACAGAAAAGGGGCCCAGCTTGCTGTGGTCCTCTGCATCCTTTTTTACTGCCTTTTTACAAGTGTGCGCACATGCTCACAGACATGTATGTGTACACACACACGCACACCCCCTTGACAAGTTAACTTCTGCAGTTGGTATTTCTGTGCCCTGGAGAAGCTTCCAAACTCTACCTGAAACTCCCCTCAGCCCTGCACACACACTGATGTGTACACAGTTGTAACACAATCACAAGTGGGTTAACAAAATCAAGAGGCAATCCAATCCCAACTAAGCAGAGGACATTAGAAAGCATCCTGTTCTAGGCTTGAGAAGTTGCTCGAATACCAAAAAGGAGGTCAAGGAATCCCACCCAAGCCACTGAAGCTGACTTATTGATGTTTGGCGCTTACGGCTAGTTGGCAATAAAGTTTCTATGACCGTTCAGCCCATGGTCATTTCAGCACCTCGATTAGCAAATGCATCTTCCAACCAAGTGGACCAAGAGTCCAGCGGCTGCTTCTGCCTCCCAGAGGGCAGCTGTGAACCCTCGACTTGAAGAACAGCGGTAGCCAGTGCAGCACTCCCTCCCGGCCCCTGCACATCCCAGTCCATGCCCACAAGGAGGCCCCAGTCTGCCTGGAGGGAGAGGTCTTCACATCTAAACACAGCCCCAGAGCACGTTTTCCCAAGGGAATATTAGCATCCACGGAATGACTGCAGGTTGGATTTTAGGCTGTTACTTGGCTCGTCCACTTATTTACCCAGCCACACCTCCCTCCTAATTCCCCTCCACTTCCCCTCTATCATCCTCCAGAGCTGCCAGGGAGATCTTCACAGAGAGTAAATCACAGAGAGTAAATCAGGGATCTATCGACTCTACAAATCTAAGATGCCAACAAAGTGTGCCAAGTGAACAGTAACCCTTAAAGTGACCTCTGGGAAAGCCCGGAGCAACAAGACAAAGAACATGGTCTTTGGTGATCCTTTGGAGGAGGGCCACTTGCCCGCCTGAGATGCCCCCTAGTCTGGACAATTACACCTCAACTATAAGCCCAGAAGATGGCCGCTTGTCCTCAGGAGACTTCGTGGCCAAACCAGGAGTCCAGCTCTTAAGGCTCCACTCAGGCCCACGAAACACCCCCAAAGCCACTTCCTCCCTCCAGTGGCCATCTGTCTACCCCTGCCCTCTATCTCCGACCCACCCACAGACTTCTGACTAGCTCCAACCAGCCCTCAGCACCCTCACAACTGCGTCAAGAGACACAGATGTGGAGGGAGGCAGGCCACTGCACAGATACTAAGCAGGACCCTGTGGGGTTCCTAGGCACAAAAGCCTGTGTCCCCCATTTCTTGATTACAGGAAATAGGCTTCATTCAGCCTCCATGACCTTCCCTGAGTTCCAATGGGCAGTTCCAACAGTTGCTAATCAGGGAAGGGTGGGGATGTGGAGACAAGGGAGGAACAGTCAAGAAACAATAGTGCAGCCTTGGGGCAAGGTCCTGGTTCCCCCTCAAGGGATACACATAACAATATCTTTGCAGAAACTGAAACCCCCACCTGGTGGGAGTTTCACTTTTCCCCACCTGGTGGGAGAAGTGAAAGGTATGCTGCTCACAAGGCGAAGACCCCAGACCAGTTGGAACCAGAAGGCTGATGATGCTGACTCCCACTTACCTCACCACCAGCCAATCGGAAGAATGTCCACGAGCTGACCACGCCCTCCTCTTTGAACCATTACTATAAACCTCCTCACTACCCCCTCCAGGTTGGGACACACAGTTTTGAGGGCATTAGCCCGCTGTGGCCCCCTTTGCCTGGCAAAGCAATAAATCTATTGTACTTCACCCAAAACTCTGTCTCCGAGATTTGATTCAGTGTTGGGATACAGAGGCTGGATTCGACTTCACACCCACCCATGGGGCAGCACTGGGCCACGGGGACCCTGCCCATCCATTTCATCAGGCCAAGCCTTGAGTAGAATGGCACTGTGAGCCCCTCTACATGGTACTATGAAAACCCTTTCGAACACTTGCATTCAAAGAGCACTTCACGATTTACCTTTCAGAGTTGGAATAGGGCTGTCGTGTCCATCCAGTTGTCCCAAAGGGTCATTCGGGTCAGGAACCTCTGCTTGCCCTGTGCAAAAAGAGCACAGCACACACATTACTGAGATTTCTCTTCAGGACCTTCACTCTGCTTCTCATGCAGAGACAATAGTGTTTTAGCAAAACTCCCCACTGTATAGAAAACCTAGAGGGATAAGGCGTTATGGTAACTTCCAGAGGGCTTTTCTAGCATCACATTTGATACAATAGCAAAAGTGATTCTTGCTTTATCCCAAGAACAGCAAAATGCAAATGCTTTGCGGCACATACAGAGGAAGCAAACATGTGGCTGAAGTTTCATTAAGGGAAAGAGAGAGAGATTAAAACACGGGCTGGCAAAATTAAACACTCTGGAGCCAGAGTCAGCAGGTGGCCCTCCAAATAGAGGCCCCTGGTAATTCTGAATAAATTCAGAATTGGAGGGTTTCTTCAGCAGCTCATTCCCTTCCCGGCCCCCAGACCCACCGGCAGCCAGCAGCCCAGAACTGATCTACCCATAACTGTAAGGACAGAAGTTTCTGATCCTTATGGCAATCGCAACCCCACACCTCAGAGGCTGTGTCAGAGGGAGCAGCCACCCCCAAAATCATAAACACCAATGGCAAGAACTGGTCTGTTCAAGCGGGAACACAACACAGGGTCATGGGTCCCCCGTCCTGGAATGCCGGGGAAGGGTGGGCAGGCGTGACTGATGACCTAGAAACCGTTTGGGGCCTCACAGAGACCCTTCTCAATATCCCAACGCAGTTTACTTTCAAGACTTTCACCCCATACCTTGGCCTTGACTGGGTCGCACTGGTTGGAGGTGGGGGTAGAAATGGCGAGGTCAAGGGTGACTCTGACAACACATCTGGATGAATCTGGGTTTACGGCATCAAAGCCTATCAAAGAGTGGGACACACATACAATGGAAAATGATGCAGCTTAGAAAGAAGGAAATCCTGACACATGTTACAACATGGATGAAACTTGAAGACATTATGCCGAGAGAAATAGCCTGACACAGAAAAACAAGTACTATATGATTAATGAGATACCTAGAGTAGTCAAATTCAAAGAAAGTAGAATAGTGGGTAACAGGGATTGTGGGGAGGCCGAATGGGCAGTTAGTGTTTGTTTCATAGGGACAGAGTTCCATTTTGGGAAGATGAGAAAGTTCTGAAGCTGGATAATGGTGTTGGTTTTACAACAATGCGAATGTACTTGATGCCACTGAATTGTGCATTTTAAATGGTTAAGATGGTAAATTTTATGTTATATGTATTTACCGCATTTTTAAAAATTTATTAAAGGCGGTTTATAATTCAATATTGGGTCACCCCACTTGTCTCTCAAATGAGAGACGATAGCTAACAAAGCCCCCAGACACTTCAGATCCCGCTTAAGATGAGGCCTTGCTCAAAAAAACTGGTGTGTAAAAGTGAAGTACAAGAGATTTTCAGGCAGAACCAGGTACGCAAGATTCTTCAAAGTATTTAGCTAAACAAACACTGGCCGGTTTACACTTAAGGATACCCGTGTGTCTAAGCTGATCCTCTCTACCCGCTTGTTCCTAAGTCACAGGACACTCGAGGCGACGCATCAGCCTGCAATGCCCTTAGAATTCAGGCCCAGTTCCCAAGCAACCAACAGGAGACATTATTTCTGAATGGGCCCATGGCTTTTCACATTCAATTATGGTAGAGTTCCTTCTTTCTATCACTCCCAGTCCAAACTTACCCACCCGTCAGAAGCCATGCACCCGTACCATCTTTCGTAAAATGTCCTTGATCAACCACTCAGAAGTAACATCTTTTAAAACTATGCCCCAAGAGACTTCCCTGTGGTACAGTGGTTAAGAATCCACCTTCCAATGCAGGGTACTTGGGTTCGATCCCTGGTCAGGGAACTAAGATCTCACATGCCGGGGGTAACTAAGCCCGTGGGCTCTAGAGCCCGCATGCCACAACTAGAGAGAAGCCCGAGCACTTCAACGAAGAGCCCGCGCGCCACAGTGGAGGATCCCGCATGCCTCAACTAAGACCCGACGCAGCCAAATAAATTAATAAATATTAAAAACAAAACAAACGAAAACAAACTGTACACCTCTCTTACGGCAATCACATCATTCTCTGAATTAACAGTTGCATATATTTTAATTTTCCTCAATGGACTGTAAACAGCTGGAGGACATCAGATGCTGCGTCTCTATTGAGGGCTAATGGTCCTAGCACTAAAACCTGGACAGAATCTGGGGCTGCTACAGGACAGGGACAAGCATAAGCTATGGAAGCCAATCAATGCGGTTCAGTTGAGGTTTGAAATTTTAAATTGGCATGTTACACATACCATCACTCAGCACTGTTTAAATGTAGAGAGACCACAGGAAATCAAACACACTTGTACTATATACACATATCTGAAAGAGGCATAAAAATTATTAACTGCTTAGAAATTGACAAATGGTGTGAAACAGTCAAATAAATATACACTCTGCAGAAAAATAAGCACCATTAGCCCAATTCCACTGGGCACAAGGTTCCTGGCTCTTCCAAGGCAGCTTTTAGTTTGGAAGCATAAGTATTTTCACGAGCATCCAAGCCGGGGCGTGGACATGCACGCTCTTCATGGGAGAAGAGCCGGAGGTGATCCAAATGCTTCTGTTGACTCGTGAGCAGATGTCACCCCCACAGAGACATGCAAAGTTGCTCTAGACATTAGAAATGCTGAGATCCTCCCTGAATATACTGCCCTGGTCAGCACATATGCTGGAATTTGATTTTTTGTTTCTCCTCAGCCTTAATTTTTACCCTAGGTAGAATTTAGTTTGGGCATTTGAGCAAGAGAGCATCATCTACATATTTGGAAAAACAGGTAAGTTTCAAGTAGCCCACCAGGCTAATATCAGGGACCCCAAGCTTTGGGACTTAGATGTGAAAGCATACAGTGGCTCAGATCCTACCCATTTCCTCTGCAAGTCAAATGTGTGAATAAATTCACGGTATCCAATCACCTCGGTCCTTAGAACTGACACCTTAAGTTCCAGCAAAACTAGGCCCTGTTGTTGCTTCCCGAGAAATAAGGGCAGTATTTACATTCTGACGTTAACAGTCTTCATTCTCCTACAGTGCAGAACAGCCATCTTTACTCAAGATGCTGCACCTCCTAAAATTTACAAGCAAAATGTAACAGGGGCAAATGTGAACCTGGGGTATGGGGATAAGTGAGACCAGGGTCTAGTGTCTCGGCAGATTCCAACAGGATTTCTCCTGGCCCTAAAAGGGTCAAGAACAACCGAAAGGAAAAAAAAAAAAAAAAATGAAACAAACATAAAACAGAAACAACAAAAACTGCCACCCACACATCAAAGTGTCACTATTAGTTATCTGAAATTATATAGGTAATTTAAATGTCCTCTTTTATTTTTCAACATCTTTACAATGAACAAGCATCAAGCTTTTAACTGACGTAATTCACATACCACAAAGTCCGCATTTTAAAGTCTATAATCAAGTGGTTTTTAATATATTCACAAGGCTATTCAACCATCTCCACTATGTAATTCTGCAATAGTTTATCACCTCCAAAAGTAACCTTGTTCCCATTGGCAGTCCCCCGGAATCCCACCTCCCCCAGACCCTGTAACCACTAACCTGCTTTTTGTCTCTATGGATTTATCTGTTTGGGCCATTTTATACAAATGGAATCATACAATATGTGGGCTTCTGAACAAACATTAATTTTATTAGGTTTTTAAATTTTCATGCCCAAAAAGAGAAGAAGAAAAAAAAAAGGCTAGAGAGAAGCACACTGTACTAGGTGATTAGCAAAGGCCATTAAATGCTACATCAGCATATCAGACGACTGCCCAGACCCTGTGGCGAGGTTTTGGCTGCCCAAGTAGACAGGATGTGGAGGATGCATGGGAGACACAGTGATGACTAAAGGATTAAAGACAGAGAACTATGAAAAGCTAGAGAACTAGGATTATTTATCCAAAGATATGATGGTTTAGGAGCTGAGAGTCTCACTCGGAAGAGACCAGCACACGTTCACATTCCTGCTGTAGATAAGACGTGGCTCCTGACAAGAAGAACTAAGGAAGGATTTCATCACTGTGAGTTTAGGGGCCACCGAAATGAATGCAGCGCTGGGAACTCGTGTCATCTGCTCTCTCCCCAACTAGCACGTTCTTCTGCAGGTCACCAGGGCTGGACGAATGACCTCTATCTGCCTTCTTCACCCCATAACCCACCTTGGCAATTACTGCCAGTCCAATTCAGTCAGCAATTGGTCCAAGGTGGTGTGAGTCCAGTCAGATCTCCCACATGGCTGTCCTGAGTGCTTCTTTACACAAAGGTCCCCTTGGGTTTACCTGGTGCCGGTACCCTCACCCCAGCTGGCTGACTGGAGATGGGGAAGACCTAAAGAGAGAAAAGGTTCTGGGAGGATTTGGCTGCCCTAACTCCTCAGAACTTAATTATTGTTTTCTGAAAACCAGGCTGTTACTTGGAGCAAACCTACATGTCCTTTGTTTTGGTAAAATACTAAAAGTTGTACTAACACCACACGTGTCCATGAAGAATGTGAATTCATGGGGGCTTCCTTGGTGGTGCAGTTGTTAAGAATCGCCTGCCAATGCGGGGGACACGGGTTCGAGCCCTGGTCCGGGAAGATCCCACATGCCGCGGAGCAACTAAGCCCATGCGCCACAACTACTGAGGCCCGCGCACCTGGAGCCCGCGCTCCGCGGCGGGAGAGGCCACTGCAATGAGAAGCCCACGTGCTGCGATGAAGAGTAGCCCCCGCTCGTCACAACTAGAGAAAAGCCCGTGCGCAGCAACAAAGACCCAACGCAGCCAAAAATAAAAATAAATTTTAAAAAATAAACTTATTTTTAAAAATGTGAATTCATGACACTCTAACTTTTTCCATTGGATGTGAGTGATCTTCATGTAAAAAAACACACAGGGCGACAATGTAAAGCTACCGGAAAATTCAAACCTTTGATAGCATCAATCAGGTAGTGATCATTAACTCTTTATTAGTTTTTTGATGTTTAAAGAAAGGAGAGCATTTAATATGGAAAAATTTAAGTGTGGCTGGTTGCCATGCAATGATACATTAAGTGTATAATTTGATCCATGTCAAAATTACACTTTAAAAACTAGAGCAAAGACTAACTACAATGTGGTAACCAGAGTGGGAAACTAGAACAAAAAAAGATATCCAAAAGCCCAAAGAAAGATGAATAGTATGGATTTTAGTAAAGAATAATGCGCTGATCTTGGCATATCCGCTGTGACAAAGGTACCACACTAATATAAGATTTAACACTAAGAGGAAGCAGAGTATGAGGAATATGCAAACCCTCTGCCCTATCTTCACACAGTAAAAAGTTTATTGAAGAACATTCTTCCACACTGGTCAAGCACTTTACCAAGCCTCACAAGTAAAGAAGAGCTGTAGGAAAGATCCTATCTCCAAACAGCCTTAATGGTGCAAGCTAGGCATGAACGTTAACCACGTGAACAGAATACGACACAGATTCACAGACTCTGATACAGTTTATTCAAAGATTCAACAGCATAACAGTGAATGCTCAGCAATTAAATCACTTGAGAATATCGGGTTTGGAGCTAAATTTTACGTTAATTGTCATGGTATGGTGATACTGGCTCCTAACCTGATACTTAGCATGTATTCTTAGCAGCACTTATCACTGTCCCGTATATTCAGGGCTGAACCAATTGGTATCTGAAGAAAGACCAGATGAAAGGATGCATTGTTGATGTCGCTGGGCTGGTTAAGAAATCAGGGTTTCCCACAAGCCCACAATAGCTGGAAATGCACGGCCGGCCCAAATGTGTGCAAATTCTGAGTAATTAGAAACCGTGCCTCAGCCAAACAAGATCTCCTACAGACCTTCTCTCAACACAGGCCTCTAATGTGACATCTTGATTTAAGGCATCAATCAGGTAAGAGAAATTTATATCTGCAAAGTACAAGTGGGTCTGTTCTGATTTCCAGGCTCCTTCTCTGGTCTTAAAATACAGCTCTCTTATTAAGAGCAGAGACATTTGATTAAGAGAGAGTTTACTAATGAAGTTCAACCCACACCCTTGGATTTAAATTCATGTGCTACTCTGTTTTTGATTTGTGTTTCTCTTAAAAAATGTTTTGTTATTCAGACTATTCACCCATTAATCTCTACCTGTTGATGTGAATCAGTACACTTGTTGCGATTTAATTATATGCAGTCTCTGGCCTATTTGGACAACTTCAAAGCAGTCTCCTTTTAATTAGTGAGGGTATTTCATTCACCAAAGCTTTGCATTCTTGGATTTGGTCGTCCTTAATGACGGTGTAATTTCCAGAATATGAGAACGAATAGCAGTCAGGGCACATGGGTAAAAGACCACAGCCTGGAACGGAGGACCGTGCGGCAGGCCAGGAGCCTCTGGAAGGGCAAGCATGGATTTTATGCTGAGCTGTGCTGCATGAAAAGTCAGCACATCCACTGGCAACTGGAAACCTCCATAATGTGTTCCAGAACAGTCACTTAGCTCAGCAACACGTCAAATCGAAAACATCCGTGATGCTGGAAATGCAACAATTAAGGAAAAGAATGAATAACTGGAAAGGAGCAAAGTATAGAATCTTAAAAGTTGAGTCCATTAGCCTGGGAACTGGGCCAGAGAAAGTATGTCCATAGTAAAGAGACTCGATAATGTTTCTGGGAATGCGCTTACTAAAACGTCACACCATGTGTCTCAACTGCCAGCTAGAAAACCACACGGCGTTCAAGGTGAGCTGCCAGTATCTAATCGGCAGTAGTCTTAACAGTCTGTAATTTTTCATTTCGTTATTTTGAACTTTGAGTTGAGTAAATATTAGCCTCTGGGTCTACATTCCTTAAGGGGCTGACCTAACTCTGCTCTGGAAATACAAAGTTAAATCCAACAACCTGAAAATGGAGTGACCAGTGTCTCTCACCAATTTAACCTTCACTTTGATTCTACTTCCACAGCAAAAATATCAAACCCCCAAATGAGTCCAGGCACAGGCCCGATGCCCTCCAATATTGCCGTCATAACGCTTTTTTTCTACCTCTGTCACAGACAGCCCCCCAGAACCCCCAACAAAGGTCCCACTGTCAAGGGCCGAGTGTATAGTTGGTTGAAGGGGGAGTGAAGCTGCTCAGGAGGCTGAATTGGGGCCTTTCACTGACCTCTCTCTTTCCCAACACCTACAGCCCCTGGCCGCGGTGGCAGGGGGCCTGGCAGAGCTGGGAGGCCAGGAGACACCACCCATAACAGATGCAGCTGAAAGGGCAAGACCCTGACATCCTTCACTGCAACACGAGCTCCGGGGCCTGATGCCACTGATGTGCCTGCTTGTTACTGCCGGTTTCTGCAAAACCAACAGAAGAGGAGCAAACAAAAATGTTGGGTAAGTACTCCGAGTTCATTCTGTTTCCACTTGGCTTCACAGAAGACTCTTTTGAGTATCAATTATTCCCATGAACACAAGGAATCACTTTTTCACCTTGAACCTCTGGGAGGTGTTTAATTAAAGGTAAGGAGGGGACTTCCCTGGCAGCGCAGTGGTTAAGAATCCGCCTGCCAATGCAGGGGACATGGGTTCGAACCCTGGTCCAGGAAGATCCCACATGCTGCGGAGCAACTAAGCCCGTGCGCCACAATTACTGAGCCTGTGCTCTAGAGCCCGTGAGCCACAACTACTGAGCCCGCAAGCCACAACTACTGAAGCCCACGTGCCTAGAGCCCGTGCTCCGCAAGAAGAGAAGCCACCGCAAGGAGAAGCCTGCGCACCACAATGAAGAGTAACCCCCGCTCGCTGCAACTAGAGAAAGCCCGCGCGCAGCAACTAAGACCCAATGCAG
Organism: Physeter macrocephalus; assembly: GCF_002837175.3. NCBI lineage: Eukaryota > Metazoa > Chordata > Mammalia > Artiodactyla > Physeteridae > Physeter > Physeter macrocephalus. Next base: position 89,059,249 of record NC_041222.1, read on the forward strand.
CCAAAAATAAATAAATAAATAAATTTATTTTTCAAAAAAAAAAGGTAAGGAGGGAAAAGATTTTTTTTTTTAAAGAAAAACCCTTATTAGAAGAAGAAACTGCATATTGTCCCACGATAATGCTGGAAGTTACTTTCTGTTTGCTTCAGGGAAAGTTTTGAACTCCTCAGCTGCAGGTGCAACAGCCTTGGAATCCAGGGTTGCCTCGAGAAATCTCAGGGTGGAGTGAATGAGACCCAGAGGGAAGGGATTCTGAAGGTTTGCAGCCTCTTTCAGCCATGAGTCTATGTCCAGCCTATGTAGCCTGAAGTTGCACTCATCCCCAGAGCAGGTAGACCAGTTGGCATATTTGAAAGCAGAAGATTTGTTGGCAGTGATCACTTGGAGCTCATGGAAACATACAAGGATATACATCTGTTATAATCAAAGATGACAGCAGTGATTTTCTTAAAGGTAGCTCCTGTATGAGTTTGCTAGGGCTGCCCCAACGAAGTGCCACAGCCTGGGTGGCCTAAACAACAGTTCTGGAGGCCAGAAATCCAAGATCAAAGTGCTGGCAGGGTTGTTTCCCTTGCAGCCTCTCTCCTTGGCTTGTAGGTGGCCAGCTTCTCCCTATGTCTTCACATGGTCTACTCTATGCGTAGACACCAGTCACAGTGGATAGAGGCCCACCCCAGTGACCTCATTTTAATTTAATTCTGTAAAGACACTATCTCCAAATAAGGTAACATTCTGAGATACTGGGGGTTAGGACTCCATTATATCTATTTTGGGGGGACACCAATCAACCCATAACAGGTAGTGTTACTTACCTTCAAAGTTTCTTTATACTTAATGCTGATTTGAAAGTGATTTTTGCAACTGCATGGAGCAGGCTGACAGAGACAGACAAAGCCTTGATGAGAAAGAATAAACAGGGGGTCTGGACTAAGTGCAGAGGTGTCGGGGGTGGGCTTGCCCACATACTGAAAGGATCTGCCAACCACTTGCTAATGACTCTAGCATCTGAAGGTGTCCCCTCATGGCTTCAGCTGGGGACACCGCTGTCCTCTGAGCTTCATCTCCCGAAGTTTCCGGCAGCAGCCGTGGCATCTTCCCAGACCCCCTCCTCTCAGGCTGGCATTCCTTCTTTCTCATAATATTTACACCACCACCACTCTTCCCAAAGAGCGGCATGGCAGGCCCAGAGGGAATGTGTCGTGGGATCTGGAGCCGTCTGTCTGACCATTTTTGGTAATGATTCTGCTCAACGTTTACACAGGGCTGCCCACTTTATATGATGCACACGACTCCCTTCACCTGACCCTCCACGTTTGGATCCCCTCCTGCTGCTTCAGTCTCTCTTGCGAATGTCTCCTCGTCTCTGGCCCCGTAAATGCTGGAGCGCCCCAGAGCTGGGCCTGCAAAAGCTTTCCCTCTCTTTCCGTACCTGTCCCCTTGATGACCTGGCTTTAAACGACAGCAAAATGCCCACAACTCCCCAGCACACCTTTCCGAGCCTGACCTCTCCACAAAAAGCCAGGCTCAGAAACGGGAGGACCAGCTCACTTCTCCGCTTGCACATCTAATAGACACATCACGCTCAGCTTGTCCAAACACAAACCCGGCTTTCCTCCACAGACCGCTCCCCTGCAGTCACCAGGCTCCCTAAACTCTGACTTCAGCCTTCCACGGGCTAAGGCCACACATCCTGGTTATCTCTGACTCCCTTTCCTCTCATATCCCACGCGCAATCCAACAAGAAATGCTGTTTGCTCTATCTTCAAAATACATCAGAATGCGACGCTCCTCACCCCTCCCTGCTCACACCCAGTCCCAGTAGCTCCGGCTCTGCTGGATCACATGACAGCCTCCCCCAACCCTCCCTGGGTCCACCCTCCCCGCCCCGCTGCTCTCCATGCAGCAGATACACTTGCACCTCTACAAGGAGCTTCAAATACTATCGCCTGAGACCGCAGGGGTGAATCACAAAAGCCTGAGGCTGAGTGGAAGAAAATACACATACAAAAGACCCAGTACTGTATGATCTCACTTATACCACGTTCATAAATGGGCAGGGGCATGTGCAGTGACGGAGGTCAGAAGGCTGGTGACGTTGGGGGTGACGGCCGGGAAGGAGCAGGGGATGGGTTTCGGAGAGGCTGCTGGCGTGGTCTAGTGATGTGGGGATTTATGCACTTTTATCTATGTATATTATACTTACACAAAGCTTACCACGTTGCTTCTATTTTTATCTCTCTCAAATAATGCTACCTCCTGGAACAAGGCCTGCCGGGATGCTATTCAAACACTTCCCTCCACGTTTGTGCACACAATCCTGCCACTTAACCTGCTACCCATTTTTCTTTTCCCCTTAGCACTTCCAAGAGACGATTTATTCATTAGTTTAAGTCTCTGTCTCCTCTGCCTGGGAGCAGGAGCTTCTGCCTGTCTGCTCACTGCTCTATCCCCAGAGCCCGGAGCACAGCCAGTAGTTGCTCATTTGGTGAATGAATGAATGCTTCTGTGCTCAACAACTTCCAGCACCTTCCACCTCCTCAGAGGAGCAGCCAGAGCCCCTTCTCCAGCCCCTCCACATGGGAGCGTGCATGCCTGCACACACACACACACACACACACACACGCGCGCGCGCGCGCACACACACATGCTCGCTCCTGACCTCACCTCAATGCCTTTCCCCTTCACTCTCCAGGAACAGTTCCAGCTCCTTTTCCCTCTGCGGTTTGCATTTCCTTTTCCCTCTGCCTGGAAAACTCTTCCCCAGGCCCCCCTGTAGCTCACCCTTTACTTCCTCTGCTCCAGGCTTCGCTCATAAACAAGGCCTCCCCCGAAAGCCCGTATCGAAAGCACCTAGGGCCCACACGTGGCCTGCCCTGTCCGTGTCTCTCTCACATCAGAAGAGGGTGGCCTCCATGATGCCAGGCTCTGGGTGACCATCTGGTGTTCACCACCTGGAACCCCAGCATGCAGGAGGCACTCCATGACCATGTGAGGAATAAACAAACACGGGCAGTGTCCTGGGACCATCACGCTCATGTGTGAGGAGAAGTCCTGAGTTTCACCTCACATTTTGAGGGATGGAGTTCATACCTGCTCCAAGCATGGGCAGTGCCCACCCCACCAGCACCTCCTCCTACATCATGTCAGCTCCTCTTCCCAGAGGCAGACGATGGTGCCGCAACTCTGCTGCCCCGGGACGGGCTGCTCCTCCAAACCACTAGTGAACACTGCCCTGCTCGAAGGCGCTCAGACCTGAGATTCCTGGCAGTGCCTCAAGGAGCGCCACCAGGCCCACATTCCACAATCTCTCTGATGACATGCCCTTTTAAATGAACATATGCATCCTTACAACTCCAAATGAATAAAAAGAAGCTTTCACAATTTGAAAACCATACCATGTGCTACTCAAACAGAAAAAGGGCCAACTGTTGATACACACCTCACAGTGGGTGCATCTCACATGCATCTGGCTAAGTGAAGAGGCCAGACTCACAGGGGAATGTACTGGAGAATCAACTTCCAGAATGGCGGCATGAGGATATTGATGAACTCACTTTCCCTCCAGAATAGCAAAAATGCAGGCTAAACAACTAAAACCAACCATTTAAGAACTCAGATAATGAACCAGAGCCACAGAATGAACTGAAAAATCATCTATCCAAGAGAAGTAATGGAACCTCAGCAAGATGGCAAGGCTGTGCTGGTTTAACATGGGCTGTGACCATCTTCTCTTCCTCCCCAGCAGCCCTGCAGGTGGCCGGCAGATCTGAAGCTTTTGAAGCTCTGTTAAAAGTGCCATCCCATAGTCACTATTTTGTCTGGACTTGCAGCACTCTGGGAAATCTCTAGGTTTGACTCAGAGCTGGGCTGGCCTGGGGTCGTGGGGAGGGTGGCAGGTGGTGTCTGTCCCTGGAGCGTTACGCAAACAACAACAAGCTGCTGGCAACACTTCAGCTGCCTAATGCTGTGACTACAACTGCAGTAAACTTGACCCCAGCCCAGGATTTAAAAGGAAATCCAGGAGAACTAGAGGACTTCAGGGCACTTCAAAAGCGCCGATGTATTTCCAGGGTCAAAAAGGCTGTGCACACATGGAAGGCTATGCACATGCCCAAGGAAGACCTGCAAAAGGAGAAGACACCAGTCCCTCATCTCTGGTGCAATCAAGAAGTGACGGCTAATGTACACCTGAAACTAACACAACATTGTAAATCAACTATACTCCAATAAAAAAATTTTTTAAAAAGAAGTGACAGCTAAGGCTGATGTTTGATGGCATGCCTTCTCACAAGATCCCCTGGGCAAAAAGTGCAAGAAAATCTCATGACCAGTGACTGGCTAATCACACAACTATACTGACTCAGATGTCATCCCTGGGAATCAAACCTTAAAAATGTAAGGGATCTTATGTTAAGTGTTTTTACCACACACACACAAAATAACAATAATTAAAACCACAACAATAAATAAAGAGGGCACGAGGAAACTTGTGGAGGAGATGGACATGTTTATGGCATAGATTGTGGTGATGGTTTCGTGGGCTTACACTTCTCTCCAAACTTATCAAGTTGTATATATTAAATATGTACAGCTTTTTGAATGTCAATCATACCTCTATAAAGTGGTTTAAAAAATGAAAATAACTTAAAAAATGATAGATAACTCAGTGGTCATACATAGAGGGAATACAGAAACTTCAGAATTAGTAAAGGAAAGCCACAAACAAATGAACAGTAATAGAAAAAACACCAACAATATCCAAAATGAAACAAAAACAAAACCACAGCAGCAACAAAAAACTTTGAAGGGCTTGAAGAATTTGCTACCAGTGTTGTTGAAACAATATGTAAAATGACCAGCTTAAAACAAAGAACTACAAAGACACGTGAGGAAAGAGGAAAGTATGCCACATACACAGGAAGGAAAAAAACACACAACAGAAAAGGGAGCCCCTAAGGAACCAACCCAATAAAAATGTTCAAAGACCTAAAGAAAACTCCAAAGAAGATATACAGATTGCCAACAAACGCATGAAAGAATGCTCACTATCATGAATCATTAGAGAAATGCAAATCAAACTACAATGAGATATCATCTGACACTGGTCAGAATGGCCATCATAAAAAAATCTACAAACAATAAATGCTGGAGAGGGTGTGGAGAAAAGGGAACACTCTTGCACTGTTGGTGGGAATGTAAATTGATACAGCCACTAGGGAGAACAGTATGAGGTTCCTTAGAAAACTACAAATAGAACTACCATATGACCCAGCAATCCCGCTACTGAGCATATACCCTGAGAAAACCATAATTCAAAAAGAGTCATGTACCAAAATGTTCACTGCAGCTCTATTTACAATAGCCAGGACATGGAAGCAACCTAAGTGTCCATCAACAGATGAATGGATAAAGAAGATGTGGCACATATATACAATGGAATATTACTCAGCCATAAAAAGAAATGAAACTGAGTTATTTGTAATGAGGTGGATAGACCTGGAGTCTGTCATACAGAGTGAAGTAAGTCAGAAGGAGAAAAACAAATACCGTATGCTAACACATATATATGGAATCTAAGAAAAAAAAATGTCATGAAGAGATTAGTGGTAGGACAGGAATAAAACACAGACCTACTAGAGCATGGACTTGAGGACATGGGGAGGGGGAAGGGTAAGCTGTGACGAAGTGAGAGAGTGGCAGGGACATATATGCACTACCAAATGTAAATTAGATAGCTAGTGGGAAGCTGCCGCATAGCACAGGGAGATCACCTCAGGGAGACGGAAGAGGGAAGAGATATGGGAACATATGTATATGTATAACTGATTCACTTTGTTATAAAGCAGAAACTAACACACCATTGTAAAGCAATTATACTCTAATAAAGATGTTTAAAAAAAAAAGAATTAAGGGGAATTACAACAAATTTCTTTCAATAAATACAGAATATCAATAAAGTGATAGAAACTTAAAAACTCAAATAGAAATTCTACAGTTGAACGTACAATAACTGAAATTCACCAGGTGGGTTCAACAACAAATTTGAGATGGTAGAAGAGAGAATCAGTGAACTGGAAGACAGTTTACTGGTTTTACTGGGATAGAGATCGTACAGTCTGTAAAGAAGAAAATAAAACAAATGAAGAAAAATAACAGCGCCTAAGAGACCTGTGGGACACTATCAAAAGTACCAACACATACATGAAGGGAGTCTAGAAGAAGAGAAAGGCAGAAAAAATACCTGAAGAAATAATAACCAAACACTTGCCAAATCTGATTAAAAGTATTAACTTGCACACTTAAGAAACTCAAGGAACTGTAGGTAGGGTAAGCTCTAAGATATCCACAACTAAACACATCATAAACAAACTGCTGAAAAATAAAGAATATTAAAAGCAGCAAGAGAAGTGACTCATCATGTACAAGGGATTCTCAGTAAGATTAAGAGCTGACTTCTCATCAGAAACCCAGTGTGATGACATATTTAAAGTGTTGGGGAAAACAGACCATCAACCAAGAGTTCTATGTCTAGCTAAACTCTTCTTCAAAAATGAAGAAGTTAGGTCACTTCCAAACAAACAACAAAAAAAGAGAAAATGTGTTATTAGCAGACTGCTCTACAGGAAATAGTAAAGGGAGTCATTCGACATGAAGTGAAAGAACCCTGGAAGGAATTCTAATTTATACAAGAAAATAAAACAGTACCAGGAAGGTAACTTCATAGATACTATGAAAGACAATATAAACATATTTTTGTTTTAACTCTTTTCTTCTCCTATTTGTTTTAAAAGACTACTGCATAAAACTATAATTATATAACGGTGTCAATGGACTTAAAACATATAAAGATATAATTTGTATGACACTAATAGTTCATAGAAGAGAGGAGAGAAGACTGATATGCTAGAGCAAATTATCTACTTTTGAAATTAAGTTAGTATTAATCTGAACTAGATTTTTTTTAAGTAACATGATAAGAGTAATCCTTATAGCCACCACTATGAAAATAATTTCCATAGAGAGAGAGAATATAAAGGAATTTAAAGTAAACTAGGAACTATCTGTTTAACATAAAAAATGTAAGAATCAAGGAACAGAGGAACCAAAAAGGTATGACATATAGAAAACAAGTAGCAAAATGACAGAATTAAAACCTACCTTATCAGTAATTAAATTAAGTACAAATGGATTAAAAGGACAAATCAAAACACAGAAATTCACAGAATGGATTAAAAAATTATCTGTCTACAAGAGACATTTCATATTAAAAAACACAAATAGGCTGAAAGGATATATCATGCCAACAGCAATCATAAAAAAGTTGAAATGGCTATACTAGTATCAGACAAAATAAAGTACAAGACAAAAGTCATTACGAGAAACAAAGAAGGACATTTTATAATGATAAGCTGGTCAGCCCATCAATCTTTATAAATGTATATGCACCTAACAACAAAGCCCCAAAATACACAAAACAAAAACTTACAGAAATAAAGGGGAACATAGAAAATTCAAAAATAATAACCAGAGACATCAATATTCCACTTTCAATAATGGATATAAGAACTAGGCAAGGGCTTCCCTGGTGGCACAGTGGTTGAGAGTCCGCCTGCCAATGCAGGGGACACAGGTTCGAGCCCTGGTCTGGGAGGATCCCACATGCCACGGAGCAGCTGGGCCTGTGCGCCACGGCTGCTGAGCCTGTGCTCTGGAGCCCACGAGCCATGACTACCGAGCCCGCGTGCCACAACTGCTGAGGCCTGCGTGCCTAGAGCTGGTGCTCCACAACAAGAGAAGCCACCGCAGTGAGAAGCCCATGCACCGCAATGAAGAGTAGCCCCCGCCTGTCGCAACTAGAGAAAGCCCAGACACAGCAACAAAGACCCAATGTAGCCAAAAATTTAAAAAATAAATTAAATAATAAAATTTTAAAAAAAATAGAACTAGGCAAATCAGTAAGGAAATAGCAGATTAAACAATGCTACAAACCAATGAGACCTAATACTATAGAACTGTAGGACCTCAACTGTAGGACACATTCTTTGCACGTTTACACAGAACATTCTCCAGGATAGACCATATTATAAGCCATACAATAGGCCTTAATAAATTTAAAAGGATTAAAATCATGCAAAGAGTATTCTCTAACAAAAGAATGAAACTAGAAATTATAAAAGAAGAGGGGCTTCCCTGGTGGCGCAGTGGTTAAGAATCCGCCTGCCAATGCAGGGGACATGGGTTCGAGCCCTGGTCTGGGAAGATTCCACATGCCGTGGAGCAACTAAGCCCATGTGCCACAATTACTGAGCCTGTGCTCTAGAGCCTGTGAGCCACAACTACTGAACCTGCGAACCACAACTACTGAAGCCCACGTGCCTAGAGCCCAGGCTCCACAGCAAGAGAAGCCACTGCAATGAGAAGCCTGCCCACCTCACTGAAGAGTGCCCCTGCTTGCCGCAACTAGAGAAAGCCTGTGCGCAGCAACGAAGACCCAACACAGTAAAAAATTAATAAATAAAATAAACAAATTTTAAAAATAAATAAATAAAAGAAGAAAATTTGGGAAATTCACAAATATGTGGAAATTAAACAAAACATACCTAAATAACCAATGAGTCACAGAAGAAATCACAATGGAGATAAGAAAATACTTTGAGATAAACAAAAATGAAACACAATATAACAAAACTTATGGCGTAGACCTAAAGTAGTGCTTACAGATAACTTTATAGCTTTAACTATCTATATTAAAAAAGCAGATCTCAAATCAATAACTTAATTTTACACCTTAAGGACTTATAAGAAAAGAGCAAACTACACACAAACCTAGCAGAAGAAGGGAAAGAATCAAGATTAAAGCAGAAAATTTATCGTTAATAAAAAATAAAATTATTATTTTATTTAAAATAGAGAATAGAAAAACAGAGAAAATCAATAAAACAATAAGTTGCTTCTTTGAAAAGATAAAAACAATGGACAACCTTTAGTTAGGGTGACCAATAAAAAGAGGAGAAAACCCAAATTACTAAAATCAGAAATGAAAGAAAGGACATTACTACCAACCTTACAGAAATAAAAAGAACTATAAGAGAATACTGTGAACAATTGTGCGCCAACAAATTAGATAACGTCGATGAAATTGACAAATCCTTACAGAAACGTAAGTACTGAAACTGACTCAAGAAGAAAGAGAAAATCTGAATAGACCTATAACAAGTAAAGAGATTTGATTAGTAATCAGAAAAAGCATAGACAGAGAAAAAGCATAAGACCAGATGACTTCTCTGGTGAATTCTACCATACATTTTGAGAAGACTTAATACCAATCCTTCACAGACTCAGACAACCGAAGAGGGGAGACTTTCCAAACCAATCTATGAGACAGTATTACCCTGATACAAAACCAGAAAAACACGTCACAAGAAAACAAAACGAAACATCAATATCTCTTATGAATACAGATGCAAAAGTTCTCAACAAAATACAGCATATCTTCTTTGGAGAGTTGTCTATTCCCACTAGCACATGGAATTTGAGAATCCAGAAATGACCCAAGTAAACATGGAAATGGCGATTAGAAACAGGCGGTTTTTCAACTAAATGGGAAGGAATCCACAACTGGTTGGGATAGGACAGTCACTGAAAGCTGCAACTCTGTAACCTCTCATGAAAAAGTAAATTCTGGCTGATCAAAGACTTAAGCATAAAATATGAAACCATGAGTCAAGTATTTGCTCAAGAATATGGAGCGCTGAAGGACATGAGAGTTTGCAAATAAATTCAAATGGCTAATAAGTCAATGAAAAGACTCAACACCACAGTGTTAACTCAACAAAGGTGAACTGAAATGGGAGACTTATGTTCACGTGTCACATTGGAAAGGAAAGGAAGCAGGCACTCCTTGTCCGGCCTAGGGCGTGCAGAGTTCCTCAGAATCTCTGTCACAGCAGGTGTCCATCTCCCCAAACCAATCAGGTCCCTCTGCAGCAATCCCACAGTCAGGAGTTTATCCTCCAGGTACTCTACAGGTGCAAAGTCACAACTCTAAAGACGCTTGTTCCAGCTCTTTGCTGTCACAGCAGAAGATGGGAGATACCCAAATACTGATCGAGCCAGAACTGGTTTGACACAGAATGGTTAAATGTAATAGGTAATAATAAACATGGTACATAAATAATAATGATAGCAATTGTCACAAGTTTTAAGCCCTTAACCAGTGCTGGGCGCCAAACACCTTCTCATGTATTATTTGTCTAACCCTCAAAGGACCCTATGAGCTCCTATGGTCACCCCCAATCATTGATAAAGAATTTTAAATGGCTATATTTCAGGATTGCAGCATGAAGTAAATCGGTGCATAAGATGCAGAAAGATGATGAAGACAGACTCAGGTGTGAGCAAAGCAAGATAAAACTGACTGTACACAGCCACTCCTGATCACACACAGGCTGCTGGCCTATTTACAGTTGCTGGAGCTACATAAGAAACAGATCACTTTGGAGGGGGAAACAGGGTGAGCCTGTGTCTGAATTGTTTTAGTACACTCAGCCTTCTCCCTTTCAAAAACAAAAAAAACAAAAAAACCACCTAATTTTTTTTAGAGTAAAACAAAATACTTCACATTGGAAATTCTTTGGTTTTTTAAAAGAATGTTAACAAGTTAACAAATTATATAACAAAATATCTACTGCACAAAAAGAGATGAAGCTGTACTGAGAATTTCCCTGCATGCCCCTCCCCCATGCATTTGAAACAACTTGAAGATAGAGTCTTTATATTCTATTTCCTGAATACTTCCACTGCAGTGGATACCACCGCATGATGTCTAACTTCTTCAACAAAAAAGCAAGGATTCTGCAACATCAACGTACACATTTGTATTTTATAGTCAGAGTATTGTACTATTAATATTGAACAGATTAAAGCAATACAAACCATTGCTAACCGTTATCATAAAAATGCACATAATTGCCAACTGTGATTCTTTTCTATAAATTAATGTCTTTGTCTTTTCTAAGCTTTTCCTCTAAGGAAAGAATTTATTGAAAGAATTAAGTTAGCAATCATATCACCAGACACTACTTATTTCCCCTGCCCCTATAAAAAGGGACATTTTTCAATACATTGTTTTACCTAACTGAGACTCTTAAACTCATAAATCATGGTTGTTTCAGGCTTTTCTTTGAGGCTTTTTTATTTTCACTGCCAGAAGCCCTAAACTAATCAATCATGGAATAATGTCATGGGTAATTACTACGGGGGTGACTTGCCTTTTCTGTCTCTAGAGGCCCCAGGTGTCTCTCAGCTTGGTATTTTTAAAGTACTTTTGCTTTAACAACCAAATGGCACCAGGGAACCTCTCTCTCCATCATTATCACAAAAATACACATGAAGGTACACATGCAGGACACCCAGGAAACAGGCACACGCACATGACTCCGGGACACAGGGGATCCCCGCGGCTCCATCCTCACAGCTTTACACTCTCAGTAATCTTAAACTGTTGGATTTGGAGGAAAATGTGACCTGATGAAGAGAACAAGGTAGGCTGACACATCCCCTAGCACACAGATGGGGGCTGACATTCCTGGCTCTCCTTCCTTGTCCAGGAAAATGGGAGCACAAGATGCCTCCGATCAAATCTAGCCCTGTGTTCTACTTTCCTCAAGCATAACTCAGAAGAAATCCTATCTCTTCTCATAATGCATCTTTGAGGCTAGGTAGACTTTGGGATACAGGAAGGAGACAGAGACTGCAAGCCAGAGAAAATAAAATCCGCTCCCTGCTCATCCGTGGGTAATTTTCACATGAACAAAACACGTTTTAGGGGGTAGATCTGCTTATGAAGAATTTTTCAAACAGAACAATCAAGTTAAAAGATCAATTCCTCTCTCTCTCACACACACACACCCAGATACACACACATATGCATACACACTCACACACACACACACACACACACCCTCCTCTCTCGCGTTAATTTTGTACTTTTCCTTTTCATTTTGGGCGTCCGCATGTGCAAGGGGTAGGGGAAGAGAACCTCTTTTCTGTTTCCCGTTCCAATTCCCTTTCCACCCTTCCAGAGGTTGTATCTTTCCTTTACTCTAGTAGTTCTCAATGGATAAAATGGATTTTGCCCCCAGGGGACATCTGGCGACACCTGGAGACAGTTTTGACTGTCAGATGGGGGCCACCCTTGACGTCTAAGGGGTCGAGGCCAGGGATACTGCTGAACATCCTCAACGCACAGGGCAGCCACCACCGCAAAGATTTACCGGGCCCCAAATGTCAACAGTGTGTTGCTGAGAAACTCTGCTCAACTCCAGGCTATCTTCTATTTTCCTGCAGGCTCTCAGTTTTGAGTCAGCAAGCCTGAGAGTTGAAATAAAATTTAGATAAAAATCTCATCCAGCCTTGCTCATCCTTGTTCCCATTCCACATACAGAAACTGAGCCCTCAAAAGATGCCGGTGCCTTAGAAAAGTCCAACTTACGGTCAGATGCCCATGCAAGTCCTGCCCCTGTCCCTCATGAGCTTTGAACCGGGGGCCAGAGAAATGGCCCAGGGGCAACTCCATCTCCCTAAACGCAGGATGGCAGCAAGGAGGCCTCACTGTCTGGAGTGCCGATTTGACGAGATTCATGCCAAACTTCTCAGACTGTGTTTTGCATGCCTTACACTGAAGTTAATAAATGCTTATTCTTTTTTTCCATCTGTCACCCTTTTTCTAATTCTTCCTCCTCTTCCAACAGTTGGGAGGTGTCCCTGAGGCCAGGTGAAGGCTGTGGGTCACTGTTAATGCCTTCTAGGCCAAGGTCACGGCTCCTTCCTCCATGAGATGGCCCTACGGCACCTGGTGCCAGCACCAGCACCAATACCCAGCACAGCATCAGAAGCAGCACCCACACCAGTACCCAGTACCCAGCACCAGCACCCAGCAACAGGTATTCCTGACCTGGGCCCCCTCAGCAGGGAGAGGTGGTAACTGAGAAGGGAAGGAGTGGACAGGACCAATCTTGGGGCCTCGCTTTTCTTCTCTGTGACACCGGCCATGTTTCTATTTGTTTCTCATAATCATTTGGCTTCTCAGACTGTGACATCATTGCAGATGTTGCCATCATCAGTGTGTTATACAGCACCCACGGGGCTAGCCCCCTCTTGGTACCCCGGCTATGGTTGCAGAGAAAGGTGGGGATGGTACTGCTGGCTACAGAGACTTGGGTTACCCAGTTATTGGAACTACTGGAGGAAACATGTGTCCTTACACAAGGGCAGGAAAAACTTCGTGGTCTCACCTTCCTGTGTTTTCCCACTGCAATAAAAATGCAAACATGGGGCTTCCCTGGTGGCGCAGTGGTTGAGAATCTGCCTGCTAATGCAGGGGACACGGGTTCGAGCCCTGATCTGGGAGGATCCCACATGCCGCGGAGCAACTAGGCCCGTGAGCCACAACTACTGCGCCTGCGCGTCTGGAGCCTGTGCTCCACAACAAGAGAGGCCGCGACAGTGAGAGGCCCGCGCACCGCGATGAAGAGTGGCCCCCGCTTGCCACAACTAGAGAAAGCCCTCGCACAGAAACGAAGACCCAACACAGCAAAAATAAATTAATTCATTAAGAAAAAATGCAAACATGAAACGGAAGGAAGGTCAGTGAGACTGCAATGCAGGCTGGATGGTGAAGGAGACACAGAAGGAGGCGAAGGGGCCAGGGGCTCACGCTGTGGACACACCAGCTCCAACACACAACCCCAACCTGCAAACCCTTTCCAAGGTGGTTTCATACTTCGTGACTAGGCCACCGTAAAGTTCACAGCCATGTTTCCAAAGAGACTCATTATTTATGCAAACAAGCCTTTCTTCCAGGTGCACTGGCTTGCCAACAGTAAGGCGCTCATAACGGGCCACAGCCCTGTTTAAAATATGCACCAAAACAGACGCCAAGTCTAACACCATGTAAAAGTCGAGGGGAGTAAAGGTCTGGAATCTCTCCATCCTGGAGGGTTAAGTTTGGCCAAAATGGAGATGTTAGACCAAGGCATCCAATGAGGCAGCTCCTGAAACTCTGCACACCAGCAAGCCTACACAGAAAACTGGGTCATAACCCCAACCCGCCTCACTGCTTCTCCCATCATTACTCTCACATGTAAAGAACGTAAAGCATAGAAGAGTTTAGATAAACTGGGCCCGGACATCTATGACAAGTCTACTGAGCACAGAGGCATCCCTTAGAGGAGGCTAGGCAGTCATGGGGTCCCCATGCAGCTCTGCCTCCCCAGGGTGCGTTCCCTGAGGATGCTGAGGATGGCCTGAACACAGGAAGCACCCTGTAAGTAAGATCTGCAGAGCAGGGTGCCGGATATGGCCTGAAAAGCTTTCAGGTTATCCTCTCTCCAAGCTCCTTTTGGACGTGACCGTCCCCAAGGCCTCGTGCTACAAGGGGAAGTGAATTAGGAGAGACCCTGAGAAAGTCTAGATGGCAGTTGTCATGAGGGAAAGATGACAGCAAGCCTCCCGGAGTGGATACATTCTCCTCGTTGAGGACAGAAACGGTGCTCTCCCAAGCCATGCTGCTGCCCCACAAGGGAAGAAGAGGCAGCATCTGCTGGGGAAGCCACTGGAGGGGCGAACAGGCCAACCGGAGAAGGCTGTGAGAGGTGAGGGCCCCTGTGCTGTGCAGGAGGGCTAGAAAAAGATGGACTGGAAAAAGAAGCCAGAGCTCCAGTGCTGCTGTGATTTGTCCAAAATCCCTGAAGCCATCCTACCTGCTGACAGGTGGACTGTCGCCAGGTCCTAAGGGGCGGGGCCTTGGGGCTCCACCACCAAGTCCTGAATGACAAGCGCACAAAAAGAGCTAAACTACTGCTGACAGGCTGCTGAAAGGAGTTAGTTCTTTCAGTGGACCTGAAGGTCAAGTGGATGAACCTTTGCCGTAGAAAACCATCCCAGAAAATGATGGTCCACTTGTATGTCTCTGGCCTGTGAGTGGCCCACAAAACAAAGCCCACCTGACGTTTAAAAACTGTGATGGTTTTCCCCAACACCTGGCAAAGACCACGAGGCTAGGCCACACAATGGCCAGGCCAGGCTGAGGGAGGGTGGAGACACGGCGGGAGGTGTATAACTGGGACAAACTCCACACAGGACCATGACCTGGATCCGTCACTAACAAAGGCACATACCTGTGACCCAACAATTCCACCTGTAGGAAATGTGTCCTACAAAATGAACTCACGTGTATGTGAAATGATACGTGGACACGGTTATTCATTGAAGCACTGGGTTTTTGTTTTTGTTCTGTTTGCATTTTCACGGACTTTTACTCTGTCTTTTGGTGTCCAGGTCTGTGCATTTTAACACAATAGATTCATTTCATCACAACCACAGTCAATTTATAAAAGAGTCTCATCACCCAAAGTCTCATCCCTCTACAGTCACACCCACACCACACCATACACACACACGCACACACAGCAGACTTTTTTCTCCATCACTATAGTTGTATCTTTTTGAGAAAAATGGAATCACACAGTTTGGACCTGAAGGGGATTAGAACATGCCACCCCCAAATATGCCACTTTGGCAGAAGAATTATTTAGAGCTGAAGATAATTGGGAAAACAGCCGAGACAGGAAGAGCTCTCTGCCGTCCCCCATCTGCCTAAAAGCAGGACATAAATTTCTCTTTGTGAAGGTGTTCCCAACTCTCAGACCATGAAGGGAAGAACAACCCTTGTCACCATAGATACAGGTGGCACCAAGATGAATCTGCATAAACAAATCTTCCTAAATAACCCTTACCTACCATTAGCTTCCCACATACATTTCCTAGTCACTTCCTCACAATCTACCACCCCTAGAAACCCAAACCTCTTTCCTTTGTCTAATCATGTCTCCACAATTTATCATCCTTTGTTTACACGGCATATAAGCACCCAAGCCTGACCACGTCTTTGAGTTTTCACTTTTTTTCTGTGATGTCGTCGTGCACATAAAAATGTCAACATCAATAAAGTCAGTATGCCTTTTCTCCTGTTGCCTTCTGTCAGTTTAATTCCCAGGCTCCAGTCACCGAATCTAAGAGAGTAGAAGTTTTTTTCCTCCCCTACATAACTTTTTGAAACTGGCTCCTTTCACTCAACAGAATGCCTTTGAGAGTCCTCTAATTTGGTGCCTGTAGAGATCGTTATTTCCTCTTTTTTGAAAAACAGTATTCCATGGTATGGATGGACCACAGTTGGTTTATCCATTCATTCACTGAAGGACATCTGCGCTATTTCCAGTTTGGGGCTATTTCAAATAAAGCTGCTAAGAACATCTGTAGACAGGTTTTTGTGTGAACATAAATTTCCATTCTCTGGGTAGCAGCCAGGAGCCTGAGTGTCTACTCTGAGGTAATCCCTTTGGACCAGCCCTCTCACACTTTAATGAGCATACAAACCACCCAAAGAGCTTTTTAAGTGCAGATTCTGACACTGTGGGGCGGGGCCCAGGATTCTGCATTCCAAACAGCTCCCAGGCAATGTGATGCTGCTGGTGTGTGGGCCACTAACAGCAGTGAGGTCTTGGCTTCCAGGCAGAGAGGGCTGTGCCCCAGGATGCCCTTTCAGGTAATCGGAAGTTAAGCCTGGCAGCTCAAATGCTGGAGAAGGCGCAGAGAAAAGGGAACACTCTTCCACTGTTGGTGGGAATGTAAATTGATACAGCCACTATGGAGAACAGTATGGAGGTTCCTTAAAAAACTAAAAATAGAAATACCATACGATCCAGCAATTCCACTACTGGCCATACACCCTGAGGAAACCATAATTCAAAAAGAGTCATGTACCACAAAGTTCACTGCAGCACTATTTACGATAGCCAGGACATGGAAGCAACCTAAGAAGGGTAAGCTGTGACGAAGTGAGACAGTGGCATGGACATATATACACTACCAAATGTAAAATAGATACCTAGTGGGAAGCAGCTGCATAGCACAGGGAGATCAGCTCGGTGCTTTGTGACCACCTAGAGGGATGGGATAGGGAGGGAGACACAAGAGGGAGGAGATATGGGGATATATTTATATGTATACTGATTCACTTTGTTATACAGCAGAAACTAACACACCATTGTAAAGCAATTATACTCCAATAAAGATGTTATAAAGAAAAAAGACTGGCAGCTGTCATCAGGTCCTTTCATTGGTCAACAAAGCCCATCACAAATAAACCTTCCCTTAATTTGGAAGGTTTTAGGTGGAGCACGCAATGGGCATTTATATTACCCACCTGAGCCCTGCAGGCATTTAAGTCTGAGACCCCTGCTGAGCCTCACCCAGGGGCAGAAGAAACTACTTTTTTAGCCCAAGGATGTAAGGGCAGCACTTTCTCTGTGCAGTGTAGCTTCTTCAAAGGCCATCAGAACACAGACAACTTCAACTATGGTGCTTGGCACAGAGAGAAAGAAGGGAGTGGGGCAATAGAGAGGGAAGGGCTCACAGAACATCTATTAAATAGCGCCAGAAACACCTCCCCTTTTGCCCATGGGAAATGGACTGAATCCAGCCCGAGTGGGCGGTGTGTGCCAGGAGAGCCCAGGTGGAAAGAATGTGAGGTTTTCCTGATTTCCCTGACCACCAGGAGCAACAACTCAAGGAAAAAGCTCTGTTCCAGGGCCATGCGGGGACGCTGACTCATGAAGACTTGAAGGAGCTGACCAGAGAATGGGCAAAGAACAAAAATAGGCATTTCTCCAAAGAAGATATACAAATGGTCAACAGACACATGCAAAGATCACTAATCATTAGAGAAATGCAAGCAAAACCACGAAATACCACTTAACAGAAAATAACAGGTTTTGGCGAGGATGTGAGAAATTGGAACCCTTGTGCACTGTTGGTGGGAATGTAAAATGGTACAGTTGCTGTGGAAAACAATATGGTGGTTCTTAAAAAAATTGAAAATATAATTGCTATACGATCCAGCAATTCCACTTCTGAAAGCAGGGTCTTGAAGGGATATTTGTACACCTGTGTCCACAGGAGCATTATTCACAATAGCCAAAAGGTGGAGGCAACCTCCGTGTCCATCAATGGATAAATGGATAAACAAAATGTAGTACATCCATACAACAAAACATTATGCAGCCTTAAAAAGGAAATTCTGACACACGCTACAACATAGATAACATGAGGACATCATGTTAAGTGAAATAAACCAGTCACAAAAAGACAAACATTATATGATTCATGTGAAGTATCTAGAGCAACCAAATCCATAGAAACAGAAAGTAGAAAGATGGTTCCCAAGGGCCAGGGAAGGGGAAAATGAGGAGTTGTTTAAGGGGTACAGAGTTTCAGTTTTGCAAAATGAAAAAGTTTTGGAAGTTGGTTGCACAACAATGTGAATATACTTAACACGACTGAACTGTACACTCAGAAATGGTTAAGATGCTAAATTTTATGTCGTGTTTTTAATCACAATTTTAAAAAAAATCCACGCAAGCTAGATGAGAACTCCAGAGAAGGACCCAATGGGCTGCTGGAGGGACACCCACGTAGAAGGCTCCAAGTGGAGAAATGCCCTACATGCATGTCCTCTGTGGGACCACACGCCACACCTGGGTGAACATCAATGTGTATCCACTCAGGACCGTCTGGAGCCTTGCACACAAAGCTAAGTGATCTATACTTTCCATGGAGCCTCAGTCACTTTCAAGAATTATTCTGACTAAAGGCTTCACAGATGCCTTTAGAATCTTCCTGAGTCAGGGAGTGGGCTTCAAGGCCCATGTCATACACTGTTTGGGATCTCTTCTCTGGGTGAAAACATTTTAGATTTTATTTTTAATTAACTGTGACCCCATGGAGGCTATCTCCACCAGAAACACACTCATTTCTAAACGTCTGATGTCAGGAGAGCTCCTTGTGGCTAAGTCTGCACATCTGGAAATGGGAACAATACCAATTGCACCCACCTCTGCAAGCATGCGGAGCAGGGCTGGACCCCACTGTGAGCCTTGCATAACTCAGTGATCATGGTGGAAAGCACTTAATAACACCTTTGTCTTGTGAAAGAATTTCATTCTAAACTGGAAAATCTCACGCTTGTGACCTAAGGAAAACAAAACTGAAGGAATGAGGGGCTGACTTCTCGGAAATGCCTGATTTATTTCTATATTTATATTTTGATACATATTTATTTATACATAGGTAGATAGATAAATAGATAGATTCTATCCGTTTTCTAAATGATAGGGAGTTGGTCAGGGGTTGCCTCCTATCACCAACCTCGGGAAGTTTTGCTTACGGTTTCCAGAGACACCAACAAGAAAGTGACCCAGGTCAGGTTGGTCTTGAAAAATAAGCTGTATTGAGCTCTGTTTGTATGACTGGACTGGTTTTGTCTGCTCGGGGAACTTCCAAGCCAGTCTCTGTTTGTTTTTTGATTTTAACTGACTCTGAATTCTCTCCTCTTTACATTCCCTGCCCTTAAATACAGCCTACCCCAAACCCTCAACGGACTCGTCTGTAGCTTGCTGTAGCGTTTGTGTGCCAAACTGCAGTTCCTCTGCTGTTCCCAAAGAAACTCATCTTTTTGACAAGTTTGAGCCGGCGTCAGTCTACCTCTTTGTTTAGGTCAACATTGGCTTTGCCTGCTCTGTCCTCTGTCTTCCTACAACCCCCTGAGTTGAAACTGGGCCAATTTACACGTCATTATGACCCAGGAGCTGTCTTGGCAAAGCCCTGCCCCTACAGCTGCAATGTCACCTAGCTGTCCTTGAAGGGCCTTTGCTTGGCAGCCTCTTCTTAACCTGTGGCCCAGCTGGGGGCCTCCCAGGGCCCAGGGCTCCCACCCTGGCGGCTGGCCCACAGGAAGTAACAGGCACAGAGGACCAAGGCTCTCCCCCAGCCTGGGCACAGAGACAGAAAGGCCACCCACGTCTCCGCGTCAGGATGTGGCAGTCTGGCGAGAGCTTAATTCCCAGCGCCTGTGCTGGGCCTACCTTCAAGCCGTTGCTTTGCATTTCAGCCCGCTCTTGCAGGGGGCCGATTCCTGAAGACACCCCCAAAGTTCCCAGGCCACCCCAGGTCCTGGAATCCACCACCAAGAGCAAATCTTTAGGGATGAAACTACAGCAATGGATTAAGAGTAGGGTTGCAGGGCTTCCCTGGTGGCGCAGTGGTTGCGCGTCCGCCAAGACACCCCCAAAGTTCCCAGGCCACCCCAGGTCCTGGAATCCACCACCAAGAGCAAATCTTTAGGGATGAAACTACAGCAATGGATTAAGAGTAGGGTTGCAGTCCTGAGCTCTGGAGATGAGAAATATGAATGAAAACAGCTGTTCAATTCCTTTAGCCCTCGACTTTTGAGTTGTTTTCCTCTATTGTAACGAACTGGATCACTTGAAAACTTCATTTGCATTATCCAGCCTTCTCTGTTAGTATTTTGTCCACCTCGGGAAAATTCCTTTTTCTTTCTTTTATGATTTAAAACCTTAAACCAAATGCTCTGCAGGAATAAGGTATGCGCCCTTAATCCTCCTACCCCTCACAAAAGAGTACTTATCCAGAGTACTTCACAGTAATACATGAATAGTGTTTAATCACTACAACCTATTAAAGGGCTTCTGGTCTTCAAAAGCCACGTGACTGTTCTCCAGACCCCTCAGAATCCTTCTCTAGGTATCCCTGGCACACACTGTGACACACAGCACACACACAGGCCTGCTGCCACCACACAGACAGTCACACAGCACCAACGCTGGTCTCAGAACACCCACACTAGGCTGACAAGGGTCATAGGATGACCTGCCTTGATTATCCACCCCCTTCCCAGGCACTGAGTTGCAGGAGGAAAGAGAAGCAAACCTGACAGGCCCCTCATCCGGCATTAGTCCCCCAACCTGGGACCCAGGTACACAGGTTGAGGATCCAAAGGCAGCCCAAGGCAGTCAGGGGCAGAGCTGGAGCTGCCCCTGAGGTCCACCTTCTCCCATCTGCCCTCGTCCTCCATCAAATTTAGCTCCCCTCCCTCTCTCCCTCCGCCCCTAAATGATACTCTCCATTCTCACCTCAAGCCGGAAGCCCAGAGGAGCTGCAACTCCTGGCTAGACAGTCACACGCCCTTGGCATGAGAACTGGAAATCCAAAATGCAGACACAAGCAAAGGGGGCAGCAGAGGAAGAAACACCAACGTGCTCTGGCTGTGTCTTCAGGGAAAGCAGCACTCATGATGGCATGTGAGCGCGCACACACACACACACACACACACACACACACACACAACTTTCACCTCCACAGGAAGCACTCTGTGAGTTGAATGAAGAAGGAAAAGAGACGAGATGATGAAAATCCACTGAAACGTTCAACTGAATCCCATCCCATCATCAATACTGTCCACCCTGAAAGGACAAAGGTACATATTATCCTCAGCTAACATTCTTCTTGGGATATATTATAACCAATGGGAAAGCACAACACATCACATCACCCCACAGAGGAGCACACATCACCCCACAATATCTATACTGAGGCAGTTGAGAATCCGGTGGAATTCAGTACAGAGTTCAGTTTTAATTGGATGTTAAAAAGTAAAATTGCCTATTATGCGCATTTCAGTGGTAGAACCAGCTGCTCTGTGACTAAGTGTCTGAGTGCAGGGAGTTGAGAAAGGGTCCAGCAGTGATTTATGAACAGAATTAGGGAGAAGACGCAATGGTGGTTTGGAGAGGGAGAAGGACAAATTCCATTTAGACCTGATGGGGGAGGTCAATGAGATCACTGTACATTATGATAATATGACAGAAGTATGTCTATTGCCAAACAAGCCCGGGCAGATTTGCCATAAGATCCTCTCCATTTTTTTCTGAGAAGGCGCCGATAGTTGGATGCCTGAGTTCCACCCCTGGCTGGTGCCTGGTCCTCTCCCTGTCCCCGCTTGCACCAGCCAAGCCCTATGCCACCAAGGGTCAGCTGCTGTCCTTAACCTGTTTTTTTTTAATTGAAGTATAGTTGATTTACAATGCTGTGTTAATTTCTGCTGTACAGCAAAGTGATTGTTATACATACATATATTCTTTTTCATATTCTTTTTCATATTATGGTTTATCACAGGATATTGAATATGGTTCCCTGTGCTATACAGTAGGACCTTGTTTTTTATCCATTCTATATACAATAGTTTGCATCTGCTAACCCCAAACTCCCACTCCATCCCTCCTTCACCTTCCTCCCCCTTGGCAACCACAAGTCCGTTCTCTATGTCTGTGAGTCTGTTTCTGTTTCATAGATATGTTCATTTGTGTCATATTTTAGATTCTACATACAAGTGATACCATATGGTATTTGTCTTTCCACATACAAGTGATATCATATGGTATTTGTCTTTCTCCTTCTGACTTATTTCACTTAGTATGATAATCTCTAGGTCCATCCATGTTGTTACATTATTTCATTCTTTATTATGGCTGAGTAATATTCCATTGTATATATGTACCACATAAATCTTCTTTATCCATTCATCTGTCGATGGACATTTAGGTTGCTTCCATGTTTTGGCTATTGTGAATAGTGCTGCTATGAACACAGGGGTGCATGTATCTTTTTGAATTGTGGTTTTGTCTGGGTACATGCTCAGGAGTGGGACTGCTGGATCATATGTTCACTCTATTTTTGGTTTTTTGAGGAAACTCCACATTGTTTTCCATAGTGGCTGCACCAATTTACATTCCCACCAACAGTGTAGGAGGGTTCCCTTTTCTCCACACCCTCTCCAGCATTTACTATCTATAGACTTATAAATGATGGCCATTCTGACTGGCGTGAGGTGGTACCTCATTGTAGTTTTGATTTGCATTTCTCTAGTTAGTGATGTTGAGCATCCTTTCATGTGGCTATCGGCCATCTGTATGTCTTCTTTGGACCAAACCTGTTTATGCCCATTGTAATGTTATTATACTATGCTACTTAGTTAACTATTACTAAATGTGATGACACAGGACTGTTAACAAGAAGAAAGTTATTGTTAGAAAAACTAAGCTGAATACTTTAGGAAAAAAATAAAGGTGTTTGCTTAAAAAATAATCAGGTACTTGTGCACATGACAACTATAAAACATTGGTGGGGGTGAAAATCTGTTAGGATTCTGCACATTTTAAATATCTAGGAGGTTTTACTTCATTTTAAAGAAATCAAAAGCTGGAAATCACTGAAAATGCGCTTTGGGTGTGGTTGATGTGAGAAGGATGACATGGCACTTATGCAGAGCTCCCCTCAATTAAAATATCAGTAAATTAATGCACATAATGAGTTAAAATTAAATGTGTGAAGTAGGGGTCTTTTGAATGTTTCCTGATTTAATCTACGTTTTCAGCTGACAGCTCTCACTGCATCATAAGCAAGGAATCCACCTCTAACTCCATCAGCAACTACTAAGCTTCTCATTTGTTGAATGCTTATCGCGTGCTAGGCAATGTATTAAGAATTTTACAATATTATCGTTTTTATTCCTTTCAATGACCCTATGAAGTAGTCATTATTATATCCATGCTTCGGACAGGTAAACTGAGGTAAAGAGGAAGTAAGCAATCTATCCAAATCCACAGGAGGTCATGCCAAGGTTTCGCCAGGTCTTCCCACTGACAGCTGGTGTGGGAACAGCTATGCTGAGAGGTGGGGCCTCTGATCCTAGGAGCTGGATTTATCTGCATAGAAGACTCCACTGACTTCTACCTGAAACCGTTCAGATGATAACAAGACCACCAAAAAAGAAAGTGTACAGGAAAGTACACATTAAGCAATTTTAAAGTAACTCTCTTAAAAAAAGAGAGAGAGATTTCTGCTTACGCCCGACACATGAATTCAGACCACCAAATCTTCCGAACCACTTGCTAAGCACCTCACCCCAGCACCTAGCTCAGGGCCTGGCACAGAAAGCTGCAGCTTACCAAAACCAAAAACGCAAACACCTGCTTCCCAATGAGAGGGAAAGCAGGAGAACAGAACTGGGGGTAAGACCTGTGCCATTCGATATCCAGAATATTTAGGGGGCAGTGCAACAGAAACCAGACAAAACTCTGCTCTAAAAATGAGGAGACAGGCTGTGGTCTGAGCAGCTAAGCAGAGCTGCTGCACCACGTGGGGAGATTGAGGAAGAATTCTGTTCCAGAGGTCCCCAACACGGGATGTATCACACGTCACACACAGACAGAGCTCCCTCAGGCGGCCGGGCACAGGACACCCCGCTCCAACTGCGGCCCAAAACCTCACATAACCAGCACATGAAACATCTCGGTGTGCCGAGTGGATTGCAAAAGGACACTTTTCAAGTTTGTGGAATACATGCTGACAAACGAGACGGCTTATGTCTTCTTCCCTGAAAAGACATGAAAAGTGGTTTTGTATCTCAGAACTCCTAAATGCCTCACTGGTGAGTTAGTCATGTGAACATCCATCATCTGCCCTTCTGCGTCTCACACGGAGAAAGCAGAGCTCAAGAAACAGCCAGGAAGACCACCTACCTGGGGCATGGAGCCAGTTCACATTCTGACCTAATTATGGAGCACCTCTACTGGAGAAGTGCCCCACACAACTGGGAAGAGCTGGTTCTCCGCCCTGGGGGCACACCAGAATCACAGGGGATTTTTATATCCTAGGATCAGGCTGCAGCCCAGGTCCGCCAAGCTCCCCGGGTGACGCCAATGGCAGCCAGGGAGAGGCGCTGCAGGTCCCCACGTGGCCCTACAGGCTGTCCCTGGACAGCGGGGCAACCCCCTTTGCCCAGTGGATCTGAAACCTGAGCCAGCATCAGAACCACCTGGGGGCCTGTTGAAAGAGCACCGGGTCCACCCCCAGGTTTCCTGCTCAGCCGGTCTGGTGTGGAGCCCAGGAATCTGCATTTCCAACAAGTTTCCAGTTGCTGCTGATACTGCGGGTCCAGGGACCACACCTCAACCACGGCTGCTCTGGACATCCTGCCCACAGTCATGTCACTGGAGCCACACCCAGACACAGGATCTGTGACTCAGATGCTCAATCCAGGTCCGTTTACAGGAACGACAACTACTTTAAAGGAATCCACAGGTGTAATACTATTTCTTCACTTGAATCTCAGGGCTCTCTCTCACTTAGAAACTGCACATGCCCTAAAAGGAAGACAGGTTCAGGCACTCCTGAGAATCTCAACACCTTCTTGCCATCTCAATGGTTTGCTTCCTTCAGGGGTCCCCAAACTGTCTATAAGGCCCTTCCTTCCCGCCTCCCTCCTTTCCTTCCTTCTTTCCTTCCCCTCCTCCCTCCCTCCTTGGCAGGTATTCTTTTATGCCGACATTCTCTGGAAAAAAAAAATGCAGCTAATCTGCTCAGTGGGAATGTTGGTACGAAACCTATCATTTTGCTCATAAACCATAAGCTCATAGAGCTTATGGTCCTTTTAGGCTAGGGTCTGTGGGCTGTTCCTCTGCCCTCTGACATTGTGACCTATCAGCAATAATCGGGCGCCTGCTTTTCTCTGCTTCCTATTAATTCTGCTTCTTTATAAGTAACCACATGCATTTTCAGTCACTCTTCTGGCAAAAGCGACAATTTTGCTTCACAGGTCTCTGAATCCCTTTTGACAAGCCACTGACCCCCTCCCAACTCCAGAGAGAAGAAGGAAGGGAGGAGGGGGTAGGGAGTGGGTGGAAGGGGGAGGTGGGGGAAGGGGGCGGGGGGGGGAGGGACTATGAAAGGGAGGAGCCAGGCCTGCCTCATGGCTGTCTGCAGCTTGTTCTAAGGGGGTAGCCCTGGGCCAGAACCGAATCCCGGCGCGATTCACTTCTAACAACCCACTGATCTGTGGTTTCTGGGGGGGGGGGAGGGGGGGGGGGGGGGGGGGGGGGGGGGGGGGGGGGGGGGGGGGGGGGAGGGACTATGAAAGGGAGGAGCCAGGCCTGCCTCATGGCTGTCTGCAGCTTGTTCTAAGGGGGTAGCCCTGGGCCAGAACCGAATCCCGGCGCGATTCACTTCTAACAACCCACTGATCTGTGGTTTCTGGGGACTGGTGGGCAGCAAGGGAGGGCAAAGGTCGTGGGCATTCTCACTACTGCGTGTGTCTGAAAGCACATGTGCCCCCAGACCAGGCCCAGGAGCTTCCGTGAACCCCACTGTGACATCCCAAGGGCTAATGGAATGGGAGTGACATCACTAGGAATTGGCTTTAACACATTCCTGACCCAAAACAGTGTCTAAAGTAAGGACAGCTGTAACTGACAATGTGTGCCTCTCTCAGACACCTAATGCTCTCAGACACCTAATGCGTGGCAATTTAGTTAAAACTGATACTATGCACCAAGAGGAAAAATACCAACCAAGCTGCACTGTTAACTCCTGGCAACAGTCAGTCAAGGAGACAGCTGGGCTCCCCCACTTGACATGACCAAATGCAAGACAGCGGCACAAGGTGACCCCCTCCCACCTAGCGAGGCTGCCACACCCACCACTCTGGGCGGAGCCAGTTTCCACCATCATGGCTGAGGCTGCCCGGGGACAGAATCTGGAATGGGGCACAATGATTTCCCGAAGTTCAAGAGTGTTTTGGCACCCGCTCCCACCTCTCTAGGAAAGTTTCACAGCCACCCGACCTATTTCACAGTGAAAACCAAGCTCATCCCAAAGCACTCATGTACAAGGGTATCTGTCACAAACATGAGAAGCATGAGAAGGCAAATGCCTTCTTAAAAGCGACTGGCAAGACCCGAAGGGCCTGCCGGATTGACACGTGTGGTTTTGCATGATGCTTAAGCAGGTGTTTTCACAGGTATTACTTACCTGTGATACACGGTCGAACAGTTCTACAGGAGAAGCCGAGACACACAGCCACACTTGGAGCCCCTCCCTGCTCTGCACCCCGCACGTTCCAGGCAAGCCACACCAGGAGGAGGAAGCCCTGACATGTGACATCCTGCAGCCCACAGATGGCTAACACGTGGGTAAATTCAACCTCCAACAGGGCATTAACACAAGGTCCCTCCCAGGCACTCCCGACAGAAGTTTGTGTGCCCAAGAATGAAGGCTGCCACGTGGTGCCCTATGACCTGCGTCATGGGGGTGACCTGGAAAGCAGGGGCCACACTCTCTGTGCTCACGGCACAGGCTTAGGAGGTGATGGAGGGCACGGCAGGGCCAGAGTGTCCAGGAAGGCTGGAATCGCCTGACCAGTACTGTTTGCCATGCGGGGCACACACATGGAACAAGGCCCCTGGGAGGACTGGCCTTGGCAATGACCTCACTTCTCCTGGGAGGATGAGAGCCCCGGTGTGGGGAGGTGAGGGGGTGGGGTGGGCATAGTATGTTTGAGCTGAACAGGGCTACCTAAGCCCCACATGGCCTGGTCACTTTGCACAGGGAGGAGGGAGGTCCCCACCTCGGCCAGAGCCCTCTCCAAAGTGTTAGTGGTGCGGACAACAGAAGGTGAGGCCCAAGAAGCCCAACCCTTAGAAGTCCAGGACTTCTCACCCTGGACCACCGTTCAGTCTGCCACAAGGTAGCGTGAGCCTCACTCTCCTGCTCTCTCAGGTTGGCATCTGTTATGGGCTAAACTGTGTTCCCAAACCCACGTGTTGAAGTCCTAACTCCCAGCACCTCAGAATGGAACTGCATGTGGAGGTAGGGCCTTTAAAGAGGTGATTATGGTAAAATGAGGTTGTTAGGGTGGGTCCTAATCCAACATGACTAGTGTCCTTCTAAGAAGAGATTAGGACATAGACACACACAGAGGGAAGGCCACGTGAAGACAGGGAGAAGGTGGTTGTCTACAAACCAACAAGAGAGGCCTCTCAGAAGGAACCGACCCACCCGCACCTTGATCTGGGACTTCTAGCCTCCAGGGTTGTGAGAGGATAAACATCAGTTGTTTAAGCCCCCTGGCTCTGGTGCTTTGTTCCTGTAGCCCTAGCAAATGAACACAGTATCTTTTAAAAAGAAGAGAAGCTGCTAAGTGCTAGCAAGGTGGAGGTGCAGACAGGAGACCACTGCAGCTGTCCGGGGGGTGGCGTTCATCTCCTGCAGGAGAGCAAAGAGCAGGCTGGTCCTCTCTTGCTGGGCAGCCCCTGCTCACTCTCACCAGCCTGCCACTCCTGTAACAATTTATAATCTGCTTTTAGCCCTTACTCCACATGGAAAGAGGGTACTTGAAGTAGAGGAAGAGTGCCAACCGGAATCCTCTTTCCCCTGTTGCACGATCTCAGAGCTGGTCCTTCTTACACCTGCCGGGCGGAGGACCTGGCCACTTATGTAGGTGAAGGAAACTCACAGGTACCTCCAAGGACAGACTCCAGGCTGTTGTAAGATCCCACCCACAATAACAAGAACATGGATTCCTTCGTTCACTCAGCGAATCCCAAGCGTGACACTGCGGGCGTCCACAGGTGCACCTACAGGTGCAGGATGTCCACATAGGAGCCCCGCCCTCCTGCAGCTCCGGCCCAGCACCAAGGTCCATAAAACCCTGCCTGTAAGGTGGCTGGTCCTCTGCGGGGGTGGGCGGAGGCGGGGAGGGGGAGGGTGATGAGCCTGGGAGGCAGGCTGGGTGGGGCACAGAGAAACCAGGTGGGCAGATACAGAAAGGCCTGGACCAGGTGGGAAAAAG
Organism: Physeter macrocephalus; assembly: GCF_002837175.3. Taxonomy (NCBI): domain Eukaryota; kingdom Metazoa; phylum Chordata; class Mammalia; order Artiodactyla; family Physeteridae; genus Physeter; species Physeter macrocephalus. The sequence goes on from NC_041222.1 coordinate 89,087,852, forward strand.
TACACAGTGAAGATGGTGGAAGGGGGAGGGGGTGTCGGGCTGAACCCCGAGCCCTGCCACAGTCTTACAGTGCCCCCGAGGCTGTTCACTCCATAGTTTGTTTTTTTTTTTTAAGTCAACAAGAAGCAGCCTGAGGGTGAGTCTAAAGTCCTGCTACACACAGAACCAACAGCCCCAACCTTCCACACTATGCCCATCAGCTCCTTCTTAGGATGAGGACGCAGACAGGTAATGAACGCTGAGGCCCCATCAGGTAATACGTTTCTGAGGTCCAATTAGAATTCCGAAGTCAGGGCCTTTAATGACAGCAGCATATAAACTATTTGCATAGTGGAGTGTGAATGATGGAGCACATTTCCCATAGAATTGCATACTCAGTTCTCCTAGCCTGGGAGACTTGAAGGTAAGACCCACAGGAAGCAAACAACAAAAGCATGAGCAGGTCCCCCAAGCTGCCGCCTTGGGCACCGGTTTCCAGCACGTGCAAATTTGAGACTATGGCATCTCAAGTTCAAGAAAAGAGAAAGCACAACATCCCCAGATGACTTGTTTGTCCAGAACCACATTAGTGTAAAAGGCAGGGTGATGCACTAAGAGGCACCGAAGAGCCATCACAATCTCGTGACTACCTGGACCACCTCTCTGCCTTGTGTGTGTCAAGCTGGGCGCACACAATTAAAGAGTATGCTGGCAACGTGTGGTTTGAAATTCTTCTCACAATGATGTAGCTTGTTTTTTCTCTGCATAAATATCACATACATGTAAAGTAAATGAACTCTGATGCCCAGTACGGGAATACATTTCTGTGATCCAACTAAAATATCCGAATAAATCCAGTAAATAAACTTAAAACTCCAAATAAAGTGAATTTCTATGATAACATATATACGTAGTTATATATCCTCAGATAGCAACATATCTATCTATCTATATATATCTGTATGTGTATATATATCTATATATCTATAATGTATATCTATCTATCTATATCTATATAGATAGATAGATACAGAGACATACATCTCAACTCCTCCTTGGCTCACATTTTCATTCCAAATAATCTGGTAACCACTGCACAGTTTGGTGAGCATCCTTCCATTCTCTTCTCCAGAAGTATCAGCTATTGACAGAGCTCTACCCCATTTTTTTAGCAGCAGCTGACAGTCATAGTATGAATGCAGGTCCATGGTATGAATGCACCAGGATTTGTCGGGCTCTTCCCCTGGAGCTGTGCATTCACTTTGTTTCCATGTGGCTGTTTTGCTACTACAAGCGAGGCTATAAGCAATATCTTTGCACACAGGCTTATGATTTGGCAATTTAACAGTTAATGGACCATGAATGAAGGGGCTGTCTTCTCAGAACAAACACACAAGATGCTCGTGTAGAGCTTCTCGGGGGAAGGTGAGGACCGCTGGTATTGGGCGTGTCACTCAGCTCTTTTCCCGGCAGAAGTACAAGGTGCGGGTTCACATCAAGGACTAAGGAGCTAGCGGAGTTCAACTGAGCTCAGTGACAAGCAGGAGAGAAGCATTCACCATCCCTTTTGCCTTCGGGGTGAAGGAGGGGTGGCTGGGAGGACTGGGGATGCTGGGGCAGTGGCTTCAGTGTAGAATTCAGGGTGGAAAAGGACACACTCACCCACACTGATCCACTTCATCCCGCACTGCCCCTCAAGAGCCTACAGAATTCCCTGCCCAGCATTGCAGAGCTTTTAGCCCCCCAACCAGTCCCCCGTGGGGCAGTCACATGGGGAATGGTAGGAATGCTGACCCTGGGGATGCCCTCCAGGGCACCTGGACCATGCATGGACCTGGGTGTGGCTGGGAGTCCGTGCTCAGCCCCTGTGGAAAGCTGGCTGCTTCCCCCAGGTCCTTCCTCCAGCCCTTCTCTACCTGGGGTCTCCCTGAGGAAGGGACTATATTAATCACTCCTTTTTATTTTCTATATTTCTGACATCTGGGGCCTTGCTGACCCTGGAGAGGCTGTCCCCCCCACCCCCATGCCCTGGGCCAGACAATATGAAAACCAAGCAAGGCTCCCACACCCTCAACATCTGCCCTCACCACCCCAGGGCTGGACCAGACACCGAGGGCAGCCCCTACACCTTACACCTGCTTAGCCTGCTCACCCTGCTTCGCCCATTTCTTCCTGTGAGGACCACATTAAAAGTTCCTGTGTCTTCCCTGGTGGCGCAGTGGTTAAGAATCCGCCTGCCAGTGCAGGGGACACGGGTTCGATCCCTGGTCCAGGAAGATCCCACATGCCGCAGAGTAACTAAGCCCGTGCACCACAACTACTGAGCCTGCACTCTAGAGCCCATGAGCCACAACTACTGAGCCCACGCACCTAGAGCCCGTGCTCCGCAACAAGAGAAGCCACCGCAGTGAGAAGCCCGCGCACCACAATGAAGAGTAGGCCCCGCTCACTGCAACTAGAGAAAGCCCGCGCGCAGCAACCTAGACCCAACGCAGCCAGAAATAAACACATAAATAAATAAATTTATTTTTCTTAAAAAAGGCTCCTGCCCACTTTCCCCTCTGCCTCCTGACCGACCCTGGTGCTTTCCTGTGTGGCCCGCCTCCTGCTTCTAGGGCTCCACGAGGACAAAAACTTCTCGCTTCCTGGCAATCATTTCTAAGTCTGTGTACTTACCAGACATGATTAAAACAAATCCCAGGCATATTTTAAAACAGGGCCTTGCTGCCAGGGGAATTCCCCATACCTTCAAGCACCCACCTCCCTCGGACTCTGGACTCTGGTTTGGCCTGCCTGGCGTTCAGTTCACTCAATTCTCATTTCTACTAAAATCTAGACAATCCCTTCAGCTGTGTGCGTGTGTATGTGTGTGTGGAATGAATCGGCGGGTCCTCTCCTGGAAGTGGAGACATGGAAGAAAAGGAACAGAGTTAGCAAATAGCTAGTTGAGATCACCCGATCTGTACATCTTCCCAAATAGGTGATCATAATACAAATATGTCCTCAAGGCCCACGCTGGGCTGAGCGTTTGGGGTGTCAGGGAAGGTCTCAGAAGCTAATCCACGAATTCACAGTGACTGTGAAAATCAACACAAATGTCATTTCCAAACATAAGGCAGAATCAGCACCTCTGAGGGTCAGGCATGTACACGTGTGTGGTGGTCTCCCACACTGGGACCCTCTCAAACATGCCTTGGCTTGGAGCCCGTTCACATGCATGAACTGTGCCATCGGTGAGGAGAAAACCCAGTCATCCCTCACACCCAAGTGACTCTCTGCCTCACCTGTTTCTCATTGTAAAAAAAAAAAAAAACTACTTAATTTTAGAGTTAAGTTACAGTTCCCGCTTTGGCCAAAAAATAAAAGGAGGAAGACTTCACTCTACCCATTCACCAAGAGAAGCGCCGCCAACACTGTATTGACTTACACAGACCAGCCTCCTGTGCTCCGAAAGCAGAGAAACATTAGGTTTGGTACTTGGAGCCAACATTGTGGTCCTTTGTCACATGTAACATCTTACAGAAAAGCCCGAACGAACTTTTGGGCCAAGCCAGTACCTCTGTCTACTTACTGTTGAATTCACCTTAATCACATGCCTCTGTGGTTTGCCTTTAATTATTTTTTTCAGCACCAGGAAAAGAGGAGCAAACCAACTGCAGTTCCCCGTACAAAGCTGACAGTCACGCCTGACCCAGCCTTGCCAGGACACTCCTTAACACAAGCCACCTAACCGAATATGCAAAGTTTACTTTTGGCCAGAACATTTTTTTCTGGCAGGTGCTGCCCCCTCAAGATGAATTCACAGCAAAAGAAATGTAACAAAGTTGACCTCCTGGCACAATGACAAAATTATACATAAACGAAATGTCGGCTTTCTCCAGTTTATATCACTCACACCCCCCTCTCTACAAGGGCCTACAAATTACAGCTGCTGATGTTTTCGCATAACCTAAACTTTCACTCTACAGAACTCTTACTTGTCTCAATGTATTTATACTCTCGGTAATGGAGATGCTCATTATTTACATCGGTTGCTTAAACAGTAACCATATTGTTTAGGGCTGGCGCGTCTGGCTTGAGGTGGGGAGGCCGTCTGTGGAGCACCGCTCAGAACCTACACGCTTAAAGGAGCCAAATAAATGGGCAGCGGGGAAATTATGATGCGAGAAAGGGTCTTTGTGAATTGTAAATAGGCCTACATTGTGTGGCCTGCTTTCTGGAGTAACCACACAGCAAAGGGATGCCAAAAAACATCCCACCACAGAAACCCAACTCTGTGGCCCGGGAGCCCAGAGGAGCCTTCCAGAAGGTTCTGTCGTGCCCCATCTCTTAGGTTGCACTGCGCCATCCAGTACAAGTTCAGGGCCACTCTAGAAAGTTTTCTGAATAGCCTTTCTGGATCTCCCTTCCCACAGACTTCCCATCATAACCATGCGCTTCTGAAGAGAGAGCATTCACCACCCAGGAATGGGAGGCTTCCCCAAACCGAAGTGAAAAGAAGCCCCTTGGACGCCAGAAATGAGCGAAATTGCACTGGAATAACTTGAAGATGGCAGAACAAGAGATCTGAGAACCTGCTGGACATGGCAGGCACTCAGTGACAATTCTGAATGGTACTGCATTTCCTCTCCAAAAAGAAAAGAAATTGCAAAATAAGATGTTCTGTCAGGAAGAAAAATGTTCAAGGAAAAAAAAAAGTGAAAGAAACCTTGGCATACTTCTACTCTTGGAAGCCATCTTCCATCTCTGGAGGGCAACAGCCCAGCTCTGTCAGCCACCTAGAGAACAGAAAACTACCCCCAAAGCCTGCATACTCTGGCCTTTAATGTAGCCCTCCGCCCACTCTGGTGAGGAGAAGGGACACCAGGCCTGCAGATGCCACAGGCCCTGGGGGCCAGGTCATGGCTGGGAGGCCTCCCAAGGGCCACGGCATGACAGTCACCCTCGATTCTCGTCACCCTCTCTCCCCCAGGGACTGCAGCGCTGCCAACAAGCTGACTTCTGGATATTAAACCAAAAACTGCACTTTGGACCACATTTTTTTAAAGTTACTTTCAGTTCCCCCCAAGATTTAGGGGCTCCCTCCATGCTCCTAATTCCTTCTCTGTAAGATAAAAGCAACAGGGTTCCTTCCTACCTTTCAAGGATCTGAACAGTGGTGGGAAAACAACTCATCTCCCAAGAAAATGGAGTTTATTGATTAACACTCATCTACAGTATGGCTGTAAAATAAGAACTTAGGCTTTGGAATTTAAAAAACAAAACAAAGAAAACTGAGTTCAAATATAGGCTCTGCTGGCTTCTACTTGCTAAGCTCACTGGGCAGCTCTTTTCTCATCCGCCCACGGGACCAACACATTCAGCGACAAACCTCCGCTTCCCTTGGTCACGCATGGGCAGAGCTGACAAATGAGTTGTTCCTGCAAAGGATCTGGTCAAATGTTTGCCACCCAGCAGAGTTCCCCCTCATTACCTCCTCAAAAAACAGGATGCAGAAAAATGATAATGGTTCTAAGTCAAGATCACCGAATACAAGCAATTTAACTCTTCTAGTGAATCGTGAAGGTCTACTTATGTAATGGATTCATGAAAAAGTTCACGGTTACAGATTATGTTTCAAGAAAGAAATCCAATAATGTCAAATGCCTTTTTCCATACTAAATGATATGCATTACATTTTTAAATGATCAGTGGCTTCCAGCATGCCATTTTACGGATTCATGGCATATATAAAATGATTTTTCTCTGATGAGCAGTTATTACAGAGCAGTATAGCTCCCACTCAGTAGCGAAGAAACCACAGGCATTTTCATTCATAATTAAAGTTATCATATGGTTTGAAAAATAAACTTTAAGGCAATTAGAATACATATGTCTGAAAAGGTGCTTAAAAGAGAACATTAAATATTTACAGGTAAAATGAGTGCACTTTGCTCAAGACTGAGGCATTAAATCAAGCTCCTCTTGCTTTGACAAGGTCATAGGGAATTACAGGATTTGCACTAATCCTCAAATAAACAGAGTAAATACTGTTCTTAGCTCAGAAATTGCCTGCTGGCTATCGAGGGGTATTTTTGATGGGAACTGTGACAGCACTTCAACTGTCAACCTTCTAGAAACTGATGGTCTTCGTGTAAATTCCCTGCAAACCAAGACTATTTGACGGGATGCCAAAGAAATTTAAAAAGACCACTCTGCAATGCAGAGTAGGTCTGGAGGCCCTTTTTAATTGATTAGGAGGAAATCATCAACTCCCTAGGCAATGCCCAGATGTCTAGAAGATAAGTATGTTTCAAAAACCCACAACCAGGTAAAGGCAACAACCAGCAATGGGGGAGGGGCTGCCCTTAAATATGCTTTCCGCGGCAATTCTCTTAAGCGTGCTCACGGTCACCCATACGGACAGCCTGGTAGAACCCCCAGTGCCTGTGGTTTCCCCATCTTAGAAAACCCTCCTCAGTAAACAGCCCCACCTTGGATCCAGTAGCTCAAGGCAAACACCAGTCACCATCTTGCTCCATCCTCCCCTAAGTCCTGGCAGTCATTAGGTCAGGAGTCAAGTTTTAACCCCGGAACAGATCGGAAGCCAGTTCCTTCTCTACTTGTCCCCTGTCCCCACCCCAATACCACCCCCGCCATCCTTGTTCTGACCTTCCAACCCGGCCTCCACCCAGGCTCCCTACTTCCACATTCAACCACCACAGCACACCCAGCTGTTTGCCCGCAGCCAGAAGGGTCCGTTCAGAAGATAAACTCTATCACGTCACCTCATTGCTTCATACCCTCCAAGGGGGCACCCAACCCACTTCAATTAAAGGCCCAAATCCTCACCATCCCTTGCAAAGGCCAGTCCTCACTCTGCCAGGCCTCCTCCTTCCAGAGTAGCTACTGATCTCCCTGCTGGTCCCGGTCCACCAAAGCCCTTTCCTGCCCTAAGACACGGACATGTGTTTCATCAGCCTGGCTCCCATGCAGAGCTCCTTCTCAGACAGGCCTTCCGTGCCCACCTCCCCCGGGGCTTCCCCCTGCAGCCCACACCCCCATCACTCAGTCTGATCCTCTCATGTTATTGCCTTCATTGCCTTTGCCTCTATCCGAAATCCCCTTGCTTATTTTTTAGCTGTTAATTGTCTCCAGTCCCCTCCAGAATTGGTGGGTTCTGTATATTTCAAGGGAAAGGACATGACAATCCACAGAAGATTTAAACATGAGATAAAGAAGCAAGGGCATCAGAGAGGAGGGCAAGGACTGTCATTTACCATTCGTTACTGGTTTTGAGCCCAGCTTCAAAAAGAAAAGACACTTATCAATGGAATTTGAGAAATACTCATCACCATTCACTAGCAAATTGTGCCATTTTAACTGGATGTTTTCTTAACTATCCTGAAAACGTGACAAGGTGTATTTTCACTGATGACCTATGTTTTTGGATTACTCTGAAGCTACCATGTATTTCTGAAGGAGACAGGGATTCCTGGGAGGGAGCCCCATGGCCTCTGGCACCCCCTGCCCTGCCTGCCTTCTGGGCAATTCCTTCTCTCAAGCAGTGGGGAGAGCTGACACCCCCACTTCAAACACTACAGGTAACATACCCTCGAAGCTTGGTGCTGGCGAGGCCCTTGGCCTCAGTCTTGGCCAACTTCATTTCTGAGGTGGAGCTGCGGGGAGGGATGTTTGGACCCAGCTGTGGGCCCAGATCTGGGTGGGTTCATTTCCCCACCTCCCCAGCTTCAATCCAGGACAGTGAACTGCCTCCAGCACTGCAGGACGTCTTCCGTGGCATCCAGAGGTCGTGGTGGTTGCCCAGACCCGCAGGGCCACGCTGCCCCATGGCTAACTGACGGGATCACACACATGCTCACCATAAATGCGTGAGGCCACATCAGGACCAGCGTAACTGTGGCCTCGGGGCGTGTGGACATGTCTGAGAAGAGATGGTACCAGAAGGAGCCAGAGAAGATGCTTCGCACTCTGGCAACTGTCACCCTACCTCTGCATACCAGGCAGGTGCCAGCCCAGCCCCAAGAAGGGGCCTCCCTTGGTCCGGTCCCCGTGGTCCAGACGTTGACGCCCAGGGATGCAACACCATGGCCGCTCTGAATCAGGCTGGCCCGTGACCATCTTGCCAAGCCGAGGCCCCATCTGGTATCCATGGGAACGGAAGACAATCAAGGCCGCATTTAACTACCACGATGAAGATTTACTTAGGGAGTAAAAGCAGAAAGAAACCACAAGCCCAGCGGATTGTTAATGGAGGGGGGAGAGAAAGCAGGAGGAGAGGGGAGGGGGAGGGGCCCCCGAGGCTCTTTCAGTGTCTCCAGCTTTTGTTTATAGCTGTTCCAGATGATCTTAAAATTATCAGGTGGGGGAGAGGGAGCCTAGGCGAGCGGGTCCACGGTGCAATTTATGAAGCATTTCCTTTTCTCAGGGGCCAGAGCTGTGATCACATGAGCCTTTGCTTTTCTAAACTCCATGTTTGTTTTTGTAGTTTCTGCCAAACTAAATCAATTCAGCTTGTGGCAACCTTTAAAGAGTCATGACTCGCTCAAACAGTCTCAAAGTTTGACTTCTTTCCAAGAATGTCGACCAACATTTGTATAGGTTTCACATGCTTGGTGATCAAATCCTCTAATTACTCAAATCTGTGTCACATAACTATAAATTAGTGACTTTTAAGATGACAGATTTCTATTCTTTGATATGCACAGCTAAATTTCTTCATTCACATCAGGCAGAAACACTCAACTTTTCTTAACAGCACTCCCTGTGCACTAGCATCTCTCGTAATATCTTTAACTGGAACAAAAGGCCACAGACCCCACGAGCCTCCTTCCTCCACCACAGTCACTCACCCGCTACACGGTGTTGCCAGCCTTCCCCCACTGAGCCACCCCAATTGCCTGGACAACCGGCTACACTGAAAGCCTGAATCCTTCCTAACAGTGCCCTCTGGGGTAGAAGGAGGAAGAATTTATTACAAAGGAAGCTACTGTGGCTACCTGTAGAAGGATCTGGAACAATTACCTACTCTGGTTATAGATAAGCTTAACCCTTTTATGCAGAAGAAAACAGAAAGAATGGGGCAGAACTTAGGGGCACTTAGCAACTGCCCCAGCAGACTTGCACTATGGTCTGAATGTCTGTGTCCCATCAAAATCCATGGGTTGAAACCTAACCCCCATGTGGTGGTATTAGGAAATGGGGCCTTTGGGAGGTGCTTCAGTCATGACGGTGGGGCCCCCCATGAGTGGCATTAGTGCCCTTATAAAAGAGACCCCCACGGAGCTCCCTGGCTCCTTCCACCACTTGAGGACACAGCAAGAAGTCAGCAGTCTGTAACCTGGGAGACGGTCCTCATCAGAACCTGACCCTGCCAGCAGCCTGGTCTCAGACTTCCAGCCCCAAGAAGTGTGAGAAATAAATGTCAGTTGTTTGCAAGCCACCCAGTCTGTGGTATTTTGTTAAAGCAGGTCAAATGGGCCAGAACAGCTTAGAAACACAAAATACTGACCAAAGTGGTGACCCGAACTACCCAGAGCTGTAGGAGAATGAACTCTGGTCTTTCTTAGTTGCAATGGATGCATCAACTCAATGTAGGTCAACTCCAGCAAACTCTGACTTGTGGACCCTGGGTCATTTCCCTACCTGTGACCAGCAGAGCATCCTGTTCTGGAAACAGGACCTCCCGGGCATGCAGAATCTCCTGTCTGCCTCTCCTTTCTGCTCTCCTCTGTGTGTTTATTCGAATCTGCTCTTGAAGGATGGTGCCCGTCTTTTTCTGCTCCACGAAGAAAACATACTCCCCAGTGCTCCCACAGCTCTGCCCAAGCAGACGCTAAAGAAGTCGCCCCTCCTTCCCTACCTCAACTCCAGTGAGGAGCCTGACGGTCCACCTCCGGTGAAATGCCCACCACTGGACAATCAACTAGGCCAGGGGTGAGCCTGGAGGATGAGTCGACCAGCTTCTACTGCAGCCCACAGACAGGTAGGCAAGGGAAGAGCAAGGAGCAGAGGACTGGAGTGCTGGGGAGGTGAGGATGCAGAGGCCCAGGGCTTAATTCCCCATTGAAGCACAGTTTATGCCTTTACTGGGGCAAGAATTTTAAAAGCACAGGAACAAAACAATTACAGAAGCCTCAATCACTGCCCGTCTTCTTCCATATTGTTGCAAAGCTTCTGATTCCTCCACCCACTGGGCACCTCGCAGGGTTATCAGTACAGAGAATGGCCATGCTTCTCGGTCTCCTCCCAGAGAGGCCCCTAGGCACTGAGTGGTGAAGTCTGTGCGTGAGTCTGTGTGTCTATGTCTGTGTGTGTCTATATGTGTCTGGGTGTATATGTCTGTATATGTGTCTCTGTGTGCCTGGGAATGTCTTTGTATTCGTATGTATGCCTCTGTGTGTTTGTGTGCATGTCCATGTCTGTATGTGTATGTATATATGTCTGTGTTGAGGGTCTATGTGTGTCTATGTATGTGCATGTCTCTGGTCTCTGTATGTGTGTGTGTGCACGTGCCTGTGTATATGGCTGGAGCAAGATGAGGCAGGAGCCACAAGGTAAATAAGCCCCTCTTCCCAGAGAGTGGGTTGTTTTTTTAACTCAAAACTTGGGGGGAAATTTTAAATATCAAAACAAACATGGAAATGCAACAGAGGATAATACAAAATTCATGTTAATTTTTACGTTAAAAAAAAAATTGCAAAGACGACTCTCATCCTTAGGTCTGCGTGCCTGACCTGGGTTCCATCGCTTCACCTTTGGGAAGTTGATTCCAGCACAGCTGAGCCAGCTACCAAGTAGGGGTTGGCTCTGGACGGGCCTGTTGAGCTACTTAAGCCCCAGTTTCTTCATGTAAAAGGCAGGGGAGTAGATGAGATCAGAGGAGGGCTGCCTGCATGTTGCAATCAACTGGGGAATTTGAGCAAGATCAACGCCAGGGCCCCACAGAGAGCAATGAAATCAGAACCTCTGGGACTGGGTCCCAAGGAAATTCCAGTACATGCTGCCAGGGCTGAAAAGACAGAACAGACTTGGAAGTGTTCTGTGCAAATGGGATCACACTGGACCATATGTGTTATAAACTGTTATAAACCATAAACTGTTACCACTATCCCCTTCGCTCAGGTTTTGTCCTCTGAGGTTCTGTTTCGCTGGGTTGGGCAGCCGGTGTTTCAGCCAGGCCGCCTCCATCATGTTCACACACCTGGGCCACTTGTGGTACCTGGGGGTACTAGGGCTGGAATGTGTATTATTTTCCGCTTTGGGATTTTTGTACAAATGCTCCAGGCTTCCAGTCGGATCCTGACTCTCCTGGCAATCCACACCCAAACTCACACCCCCTTCCCTCCCTCCTCTTCCCCTCCAGATAGAACCCAAGAGGCCGAAGGTCTCTTTCCTTCCCTTCAAAAGGCCAGCCTCTCCAGTCCACAGGCTCTCAGCTCCTGATACCTACGAGTGCCATGCAACCCCTCCTGGGTAGCAAAAGCGATTTCAGGGAAGTGGTCTGGAGACATCAAGATGACCCGAAGGAGACTCTCACAGGGAAAGGAAAACCTTGCTGTGACCAGGTCTGGACTAGAGGTGGGTGTCTGGGAACTCTCGGCTTCCAAAAGATGCTGAGGGCGAGGGTCCCCTGAGGAAGGGAGCAGTGCCGGCCCTGGGCCTTGGCATTTAGAGGATGGACACAGAAAGGAAAGCCAGGAGGGGAAACACGGGGGTGGTGACAGCAAGAGGGAAGGAAGGAGTATGTTTCTCAGTGGAGGCACCTGAAAAGCAACACGCAGCGGATGGACCCACGGAGAAATGCAAGAGAAACGACTGTCGTCGACCAGGGGGTTGACCTCTAAATTTTATTTAGATTTTGCCACTTATTAATAGCTATGCAAGAAAACCTATCAATAAGAGAATAAGAAATAATAGTTCAGAAATCCCAACCACAGAAGGCGCCCAAGCAGCTGCACAGCCATCCTCCTACTGACCCAAGAAAAGCAGAGTGCCTGCTGGCCCACTTGTCTGTGGCCACAGCAGGTGAAAACTGTTGGAAAAACCAAATTTGGAGGTGTTCCCTGGGAATGGCCTAACATGCTACCGGTGAGGAAGAATGCCCAGAACTCACTGCAGGGAGGTGTCCTGGAGACCTGGAAAAGAGCCTGGCGGTCCTGTCCCCAGCCCAGAGTTGAGAACAGGCACAGTGGCTTCAACACCGTCCCAAGAGTGACAGTCATGGGAGCAGCTGCAATCCATTCATGGGGAGGGTCTGTCACCAAGCTCCTTTCCCCTCACCCCCACCCCCACGTCCATGTAGCCACACTGGCTTACTATGTAGCCCAGTGCTTTACAATCTATATATGTGTTTGGGTTGAACTGTGTTCCTCAAACCCATATGCTGAAGCCCTAACCCCCAACATCTCAGAAGATGACCTAATTCGGAGAGAGGGCCTTCACAGAGGTCATCAAGTTAAAATGAGGTCATTAGGGTTGGCCCTAGTCCAATATGACCAGAGCCCTTATAAACAGGGGAGACTTGGAGACAGACACACACAGAGGGAAGATGATGTGAAGACACAAGGATATGAGAGCCGCCTGCAAGCCAGGGGGGAAGAGGGGTCCCTGGAGAAACCAACCCTGTGGACACCTTAACCTCTGACTTCTGGCCCCCAGAGCTGTGAGACAGTGAGTGTCTGGTGTTCAAGCTGCTCAGTCTTTGCTGCTTCATTACAGCAGCCCGAGCCGAGCCACATAGCACGTGACAGGCTCTCATACTGCTTGTTATTATTGCCCAACTTCCCCTTCAGTTGAGAAACGCTTCCCCTCCACCACGGACCAGTGCTCTGCGTTCGGCACCGTCCTGATCTCCTTTCCACGCCCGCTGCCTGATCTCCTAGCAGCCTGCGCCCTCAGCAGCCCCCGCGGGTCCGGCCGCCCCTCTGGTCACAGCTCCTGTCACCCCACCCTCCACGGTCCACGCATCTGGACACAGGCCGACCTGCCTGGGTCCAACCCTCGGTCTCCCAGCCCCTCAAGCATAAGCTTGGCTCAGCCGTTCACTCTGAGACCCAAACTTCTCCGCCGGGGAGACCCTCACATCTCATTCTCCGGCAAGGACCCCAGTAGCTCCGGCAGCCCCCACACTAGCATGGTTGGCATCATTACTCAGCATCTCCCGACCCAGCCCTGTGCTGAGTGCCACACGTGCACGCATGCACTCGGCCCCAAGACAGCCCGGTAGGGTGGGGCGGCTGCATTCCCACCATCACCCAGGGAGCCCGGTTCTCACTCCACCCCAGCCACGTGATATAGGCTCCTGGAGTCTCGTTTGCAGCACAGAAGGCACATGGATCCTGGCCCAAGAAATCAGAAAACAAAGTTCCCTTGCTCTGCACCCTTAAAGCTTCAGTCCCTGGGAACAATCAAGGCAGATAAGGCTGGAGCAGGGCCCCTTGGAGGTATCCTCACGAGCAGGATGGCATCGAGCTGCCTCGGCTACCTGTGGGATCCTGCTGTGTCCTGGAGTGACACAGTAGAAACGTGACAGGATTGAGATGCAGACCCTCTGAAGCCATGCAGCCAATGCATCAGCCTTTAGCAGGGAGACGGCAGCCACCTGCACACGCATCCCAGGCCAAGGTGAGACCCAGGCACTGCCCACCTAGAGCCTGGGCAGGAGTCGTCCACTTGCATGTTCTCAATCAGGTCCCCAGCAGCAGCACCTGCTCTGTGGGTGCCCCTGGGACAGCTGGCCCAGCTGAGCGCAGTCCAAGGGGCATAGGGTCAGGGGCTGGAACTCAGGATGGCTCAGGGTGGGTCCAGCTTCCATGAGGGAAACCGAGGGGTGCGTAGAGCTCAGGAGAACAGACACAGGTGTTTAAAGAAGTCTGAGAGGCAAGAAGAGCTGAAAAGGCCCAAGGGGAGGAGCCGGCACACCCCTGCAAACAATTTTTATAAAATGCATGTGTTGGGGGCAGAGAGAAAGAGCAAGAAACATGGCATAACATCACTGGCTGTGGAATGTGGGTGGACAGTTTATGTGTGTCTGCCGTACTATCTTTCAACTTTTTTACACACTTGAAAACTTTCAGCATCAAAGGGTGATGGAAAATAAAGAGGCCCACCGTGGCAGGGTAGTGATGAATCGACAGGATTCTGCTCACTTAGGTCAGGTTCTCAGGGAAAGCCCGGATATGCAACACCCCCAAAGTTCCCGACGCACGAGATTTCTCAGTCTCCTGAATTCCTTGAAATTCTGTACACGCTGGATTCGTGGCAGCTCCTCTAAGACCCCCACGGCTTGTGGCCACTCTTTCCCCACTGCCCTCAGGTTCTCAGGCCCAGCTCTTAGAAAGCAGGTCTCTCACAATGAGCCATGAGCTCAAAGCAGACTCTACTTCATTTGCTCCCTGTCATGACCCCCTGCAGGAGACACTGAGGCTGGAATTCTGCAGCAAGATCAGACCTCAGGAAGGTGACCAGATGGCAGGGCCACAAGGAAGTGGGCACTGAAAGCAGGTGGGTCTGATATGAGCCTGTGAGGTTCCCACAACCCCTCCCTCCGCTGTGACGGCAGGGAGCCTGTCCACTCTAAGCCAGGCCCCTGGGCACATTGATACCAGCCACCCCGGGGACGCCTGTGCACTGGGAGATGGGGTCCCTGCCAATCCCTGAGGGAAACAGAACTTGGCTAAAGGCCAGGAACGTACATGGAGGGCATCCCTCTGCGGGACACTCTGCATTCAAGAAGTCTATTTATAACAGCAAATACGTTCATACCAAGAGAAATAAAAGGGGAAAAGTCTTCAAAATCATTCGCTAAAAATGCAGGAGGAAATAGAGGATAACTGAAATGTTCACCAACGTACACCAAAAAACATTCGAGGCAGGCACATTTGGGAGGGCCCAGCCCAGCCGAGGCAGCTGTCCGCTGTCCCCGGTATGTGGTGCCCCAGTTCCCTTGAAGAGAAACAGGGCAGCGGGTGAAACACACACGGCTCTCAGCAGGCAGGACCTGAAATCTGTCCCCGCTCTCGGGAACTAGCCCATGTGTTTGCGATTAGGAAGCAGCCCGCCATGGCAGGAGGGGAGGGCCCAGCAAGGCCTCTTGCCAGACGTAATTTCTTCTCTGCCAAAACAAGGCCCCTTAACCTAGTGAAGAACACTGCCCACAGGGCAGCGCAGTCCTCTGGCCTCCAGCAATAGAAGGAAAACGGGAGCTCTGGGCTCAGTCCTGTGCCCCTAGTCAGACAGGCCACATGGCTGAGCGCTGAACGTTTCTTTGTGGCCTTACGGAAGCCAGTGACAAATTGCATGTATCTTTTCAGACATGGGGGACAGTAAGAAAAACACACACGTCTGTTTCCACCACTGGCAACGAGTCTGTAATACACAGAAGCCCTTCAAACAAGCCCGCCTCCCCGGATGTGGAAGAAAGCCTTCGGTAACCCTGGAAGACTCGGCGCCAACGACATACTAAAAACTGCTCTCGGGCCACTTGCCCCCAGACAAGAGCAGATGCTGTGAGGTATGAGACGCTGAGTTCGGGACAGGCCCAGGCCCCACTCCCACCCTGGGTATCCGGTGTGGAGGGGTCAGACCTTTCAAACTTGCAACCAGTAGGTACCCGCTCACATTTAACTCGCCTCTAAGGGCTCTGGGGTGAAAACGTGAAACAGAAAGCAAAGTATCTGAGAAACCATCCATTAGAAGATCTGGAGAGCTGCCACTGCCCAAATTATTTACAGAGATTTCTACAGGGATATCCTGCCTGAGTCCTGGGAGTGGAGGCAGGGGGTGTGGGGTTTGAGGAAACATCCCAAATCCCATCTTTTAGGAAGCATCTCCCAAGGACTGGGGCCACCAATCACATGGCATATTTTTCTATATCACAGGACTTTTGAATTGGACTGTGAAAGGAGAAGCATCAATTTAGCAAAGCCACAGAGAGAATCCTCAGATTTTCTCCATGGCCACAAACTGCTGACTTAGACAAACACTCTGATTTCTGAGCAGAGAAAAGAAAGAGAAAGTCCCTTCTTTAGCAAATACACCAGTGACAGGCATTATGGCTCATTTAGTCAGCTGTGACCCACAGGCATGAGGGACAGATCCTTTCAGGTCCTCTCCCTTGTGACTTCTATGAAAGTCTAACTGGGTAGGAAACCGGGAAGGTTCTGGCCCCCAGCTACTGGGAAATAACTGCTTTTCCGGAGGGAATGCTGATGTCATTGCTGTAGGTGTCTTATGGTTTTGCTCCCTGGCTTCAAATCACGGTTCAGCCAAGTATGAGCTGGGTGACAGACGCTCCCAGGGAGCATGCAGGCCCCAGGCCATCCATAAAAGGGGGAAGATACCTCACAAGGTGAAACGCATGAGCGCAGAACACAGAACAGCAGTAAGCCGTCCACCCACACTGATCTTATTATTTTATTTTTGTACGGTCTGTGTCCCCTATACTCTCCAGGCCCCATTTCTAATTTCATGCTATTTTTAACGCTGACATACCCACATCTTTGTGTTATAACCAACGTATTCCTAAACAAACAAGAAAACAAAAAACCCAGAGAAGGGGGGCTTCCCTGGTGGCGCAGTGGTTGAGAGTCCGCCTGCCGATGCAGGGGACACGGGTTCGTGCCCCGGTCCGGGAGGATCCCACATGCC
>NC_041222.1:89105656-89125024 GCF_002837175.3 Physeter macrocephalus
CCTGCCGATGCAGGGGACACGGGTTCGTGCCCCGGTCCGGGAGGATCCCACATGCCGCGGAGCGGCTGGGCCCATGAGCCATGGCCGCTGAGCCTGCGCTCCGCAACGGGAGAGGCCACAACAGTGAGAGGCCCGCTTACTGCCAAAAAAAAAAAAACAGAGAAAAACCCAGAGTATATCATAGTTAAATTCCATGACCCTGCAACTGTACAGAGTAACGTGTTGGGCAGAATCCAGTGGTCAATTCATGTGTTCAGCAAACGACCTTTTGTAAATGAGAATAAGCAACAATTACTGTGTCTGTAAATCTCTGTGTGTGTACTTTGAGAAAGGGAGCCTTGCGGGGGGGGGATTCTTTTTTAACTTTGTTCTGATTACTAAAAATCTAAGTCAGCTTTTATAAAAAATTTGGAAAAGCATAAGGAAAGAACAAAAAAAAAATCACCTGTCATACTCTGACCCAGACAAAGCCAGTATTAAAATCTGGGTGCATTTCTTTCTGGCTTCCCAAACTAGACAC
Organism: Physeter macrocephalus; assembly: GCF_002837175.3. Taxonomy (NCBI): domain Eukaryota; kingdom Metazoa; phylum Chordata; class Mammalia; order Artiodactyla; family Physeteridae; genus Physeter; species Physeter macrocephalus. The sequence continues at coordinate 89,106,177 of NC_041222.1, forward strand.
ACTCTACATACTGATACAAACACTTTTTGTTACAAGGTTAGAGTTAGCTCCCAAACTGAGCTTTTTGTTATTATATCACTGATAATATTACATTATTATATTCCTCCCTGGACTCTTTGCCCTATAAGGAAGGGAACCCTGCTACATAATTCAGACAGATCCTGGGAGTTTGGGGCACCTCCTGGTGCATATTAAGCATTCTATATGTCTTAGTTGAACAGATGAATATTACATTGTAAAATTTTTTCCATATCATTATAGATAACACTGTATCATGAAGATTTTGCTGTATTATTATTCTCTGAAAATGTGACGTTTTAAAAACGTCTACAAAACATTTCTCTTTGTAGCTTACCAAGTTTACTTAACTCTTCTCCAGCTACCGAACACTCAGACTGTTTCTCATCATCAACTGGACCAAATAAAGCTATGATAAACATCCGCATCTGTAAACCTTTGTTTATTTCTCTCCCCGTATTCTCAGGAAGGATTCCTAGAAGTGAGAGTACTGGGTCAAAGACTGGTCCAATCTATACATTTATCAGCAGTGCATAAAACTATAATTTTCTAAGACTTTTTACAATTTGATAGCCAAAAGTAGTTCATCATTAAGCTTAGTATCTTTCTGGATTTTGAAGGATTCTGAGGATATTGACATTTCTGTACCCCCATTAGTATTTTTCTTCTGTGAATTTACTAGTGTCCTTTGCCTACCCTCCTATTAGTCATCATTTGGGGTAGCACCATACTGTTTCAGCATTTGCAGGTTTACAACATATTATTAAACATAGTAGGGCTTCCCTGGTGGCGCAGTGGTTGAGAGTCCGCCTGCCGATGCAGGGGACGCGGGTTCGTGCCCCGGTCCGGGAAGATCCCACATGCCGCGGAGCGGCTGGGCCCGTGAGCCATGGCCGCTGAGCCTGCGCGTCCGGAGCCTGTGCTCCGCAACAGGAGAGGCCACAGCAGTGAGAGGCCCGCGTACCACCCAAAAAAAACATAGTAAAGATCTTCTTTTATCACTTTCCATATTCAAAATTTTCTCGGCAATTTAACCATTTCTTTTTTCTCCCAGATAATCCCTGGAGTCATTTTGTCCAGTGTCCCCCACCTTAAAGTCCTACTGGGATGTAGATTAAGATTATTTTAAATGTTTGCTACTCCGAAAAGAACTGACATCTTTAAAACATTTAGTCTTCTAGAGCAGAATAAATTATTGTCCTTTTTAAACTTTCATTATTCTAACATGATTTCATATCCTTTGGTAAAGTTTTTAGGTTACTTCAATAGAATCTACACATTTTTTGATGATATGATGGTATAGTTTATCTGGTTTTGCTTTCTGCAGTAGAATTTTTCCCCCATACAGCTTCTGATTTTTGGTGATACATAGGAAAGATTTTCCAATATATTTTTTCCAACTATATTAATGAATCCACTAATTCTAAAAAGTTTTTAGTCTATTTACTAGGATTTTTAAGATACACAGTCTCGTAAAAACAACAGCTACATCTTGTACAATCCATAAATCTCCCCTTGTTTCTGTTTCATGTCTTAATACGTTAGCAAGACTTACAGAGTGATGTCATCTAAGGCTTTTTTAACCGGCCTTGATATTAATGAGAATATCTAGGTTACGCCACTAATTTTTTTTTTTAGTTTGGCATAGATATTAATTAACATTATAAAAAGTTATCCTTCTATCATCTCTAGTTTCCTACAGTTTTGTAAAATGATAAATGTGTGATTAATTTTCTTAAAAGCCTTTTGGGTATGTCAAAATCTCCCTATTTATAGTGTCTAAATGATTATAGACATCAGAAAGTAAACACAAGCTGAGAATGAGGGAGAATTCCACTTTCAAATGACCTCAAGATATAGCTTGAGTATACATTAACTAACCACTGTCACACTGTCCCATCTCTAAATAAACTACACTGCATGTGCAGTCACTTCCCTGCAGTGCATTTGGAGGGAGACAAGTGAATTAACACTCTGGGCCATCCTTGTAAACACAGGGCCACATTTACATGCACATCTCTAATTAAACACAGGCATTTCACAGCAGGCAGGAAGTTCAGGGGTAATCTGTGAGTATTTCCGTGTACCAGGAACCACGTGAAAGAAAAATTTAAATAATTAGAGCAGGGAGTGATGAAATGAAGGCACAGCCATATTCTGGAATACCAGTCAGGTGACACATTCTTACCAACGTGACTGTGATTTATAGATGGTTGATTAACGGAAGCCAATGACATGAAGTGGGGAAATCATAAAAAGTGATGTACCTCTACAATAAATATTTTAATTTAACCTAAAACACAGAAATGAACCACCATTAATCAATCTACTGATGCAGAGCCCAGGCCCTTTCTTGGAGTGAAAAATCTACTGACTTTTGTTTACATTAATTTCTTCATAAATATATCATCTATTTCCTGGTTTGGTTTTCTTAAAGTGACATGTTTACTTACACCTATGAAACTGAATACAAAACCCTAATCAATTTCCATTATGACATATCTAAATCAACAGCTAAGTTTTAACAAGTTTTTCTCATTCTGTATTTTCAGAGCATTCACCTTGAGTTTTCCTTTCTTTGCATACTGTATCCCATTGGGTTACAGTTACATTGAGTTACATAACTATGTATGTGAGATAACAAACAAGGCCCCCATAAGCAGGTTTAGGAAGACTCTCGGCTAAAAATACACAGCCCCACTGTGGAAGCAGGTTATATGGAGACTTAGGGGAGAGGAACCCAGCAGCCTCCGGTGTTGCCGTGCCACGGGCAACCGTTAGTTTATTAACACAGGAAATGGAGCTTCTAGTTAATATTTTGTAGCCACTAAAACGAATAAGAAAGAATTATACAACCAATCCTTGAAGTAAATGATGTATATGTTACAATATTAAGGGAAGAGTTTCCTGGAAAAAGTTAATATGAACATTTTTTAAATACACACACACACACACACACACACACACACACACACACACACAGTTTGTATATCGAGAAAAAAGGTTGGAAAGATAGACTCCGAACTGTTACCAGTAACTACATTTGGTCTTTGAGAAATGGAAAGGTTAGAAATAACATGACACATTGTTTTGGATTTGAACTTTTTTTAAATTCATATTATTAGTTTTGCAACATAAGTTTGTTTTTAAGAAAAAGAATGGGAGCAGGAAGTGCAGTTTGGGGGATGGATGAATCAAATGACTTCCTGGAAGGAACCAGGAGAGTCTGGTCGGACTGAATCAAGGATCTCATGCTACTATTTCTTAGAGGCGGCTGTGCACTTATATAAGATGGCTCCCTTTAAGAAAAGCAGGCAAAGGAACTGCAAACCAGGCTTGTACCACCAGAGAGGACGGCCCCACCTCCCATCCCTGTAAAAAGATGATCTGTATGACGCCAAGTACAAACCAATCACATCCCTGACTCAAGACTCCGCAGACCTAAGATGCCCACACAGGGCTGGGAGCAGGGCTTCCATCTTGTTTGGACTTTTGAGCTGACCACTTGGTGATCTTGACTGGTCACCACAAGGCTGACCTTGCAGAACTGAGATGAAGAATGGAGAGAGCCCAAAAGAGGCGCACACGGTGCCCAGGACACAGCAGGCTGCCGGTCCATGTCATTCCAGGAGGGGGGGGGTCTTTCTTTAGATTGACATTGGTACTATTTTCTACTTTAAAAGTTAAACTTTGAGTCAGCTACAGATGAAAGCACTGATCAATTTTTTTAAAAACATCAATGAGACGTTAAACAAAGCATTAAGGTGGCAGAGAAAAGAGGTGTGATCCCCTCTCACCCCCTGCCCTTGTGATGGCCGGATCCACGTGCTGGCCACAGCCTGGCCATTACATCAAAGAGGAAGGTATGAGTTGTATGTGATTAACAGCCATCACCAGCTGGCTTTAAGGAAGGGGGTCACTTTAGAAGATCTCGGTGGGCCTGAATGATCAGCTGACCAGCCTCTGGGCAGGGGGGGGTGTCCCCTGAGGAGGACGGCATTCCGCCGTGTGTGGGCAGCAGCCAGAGCCGGAGTCCAGCCCTTGCACACGGCCTGCCCGACGATGCGTCTCCAACTTGTGGCCTCGTGGTACCACAAGGCCAATTCCTCCTGATAAAGCTCTTCATACTCTTTCTGTTTCTCTTGTTGAACCCTGACTGAACCCCACATCACTCCAAAACAAGAGAAACAGAAATGTGATCTCCATCTTGGGGGAGGATAGGCACTTCCTGCAGGCCTGAACCTCAGTGGAAAAAAGGGCTCCCAGGATGGGTGAGGAGGGGTCCCCAAGAAGAGGTGCAGTGCTAGCCCTCGGGGCCCTGCTGCAAACAGCTATCCCGTTAGGAGCCCCTCAGCACCTCCAGACTCCACAGGTGGAGTCTCCCCCAGAACCCACAATAGCCCAGAAGAGGAACAGGGGAGGTGGGCAAATGCACCAAGCCCACATGGCAGCCCCCTGCCTCAGCAACCACTCCCCCTCCCAGTACAGGGAGGTCACATCCTCCAGGTGCTTGAAATCTCCGGTCCCCCCAGTGGTACCCACACGTCCGCTCTGTGCACATCTCTTGGTGCCTCCCCTTCACTAGGAGAACAGCCCAAGCCCCACCCCGGCCTGCAGACCCCGCCGTGTGACCCGACCACCACCCTCGTCGACTCCCACCCTGTTAGCCTTCCCCGGGTGCACTCTGCAGGGAGGGCGAGCTCAAGTTCCCTCCTCCCCAAGAGCTGGGAGCGAACTCCTTGGGCCCTGCTGCATGGGCTTGAATGCACTGATTAGAACCGCTTTTTCCCAGCCCAGCTTTTGGAAAATCCAAGGCAGTTGGGAGCATGATTCCTCCCCGCGGTCTTGCCCCCATCCTCAGGCATTGGCGGCTGAGGTCAGGAACTGTCCAAGGAGGCGAGGAGGGGGACTGGTACGTCCTCCTGGACTGCAGGGCTGTAAATTTCATCCAGGTTCCATTGCAGCTGATGAATGGAAAGTAAAAAATCCATCTCAGGTTGCAAATTGATCTCCATGACAAAGACTTGCAAATCTTGTTACTCAGAGAGACAGGCACAGCCCTGGCTCAGGGGACAGGACTGGGAACAGTGGGTGTGGGAGCCGGAGCAGGCAGGCCTCCCGGCACACCTCTCCCCGCCCCCGCCCCCCCAGACATCCACAGATCTCACTTCATCAGCTCCTCTGCCGCCACCAGGACCAGCATTCCCCCAATTCGGACCTACCACCCGCAGCTCACTGGATGGCTGCTAGTTGTTAAAGCCAGCCCTGCTTGAAGGGCCATTGTGTTTTGTGCTTCATTTTTTAATCCAGCCACAGAGAAAATGTGAATCCTCACTCGGTCCTGGCGTGTGCCCTGTCTGAATTTTCGTTACATCTAACTCTAGCGGAAGTGGAAGACCTCTTGGCCAAGCCTCACACATGGAGTAATGGGGAGAAAACGTCCCCCAGCACACGTCAGCAGGACTGCTCTTTAAAGCCAAGCAAAGCGAATGTCGGCGAGATTTATGTTCCAGCCCCGCAAAACCCTACGACGTTGTGTAATGGACCCATCTATACAAACACTTAAAATTCCAAAATGAAAATCTGAAGTGGAATGGAATTGTTAAAGCCTTCTCAAAAGCCATGGGTCCCAAGTGAAAGCCCATGTGATTTTAAGGCCGAGAAAAACTTTTCTTGAGTCCTGAAAGGAAGGAAGGTGTGGTCCATCAGACTCAGCCCCAAGGTTCGCCTAAAAGTTCCACTGGAGTAACGGCTCTGACTCTCACAGGGCTCAAGATAAACACAGCCCTAATAAAACCCGATAGCGCAGGCTCTGCTCTAGGGAGGCCACTTTATAACTGGACCAAGCCCTCTGCCAGGAAATGATTGCTTTTTCAGTCCAGCCCAAGAATGTGCTCTGCCTTATGTCTGAGCACAAGCGTCAGGCAAACGGGTGGGCCAGGAGGAGGGCCGGGGCCCGCAGAGGTCTAAACACACGGTGCAGAATTTAAGATGCCCGAAGGCCCTCCAGAAACAAGGCCCCTTCGGTCTTCACGCCACCCTCCTGCTGGAAGCAGCCGACAAGGCTTGCTCTGCCGATGCCTCCCTCTTCTCCAACCATTTTTCACCAGCCCAGCCAACCGGCTGGTTCAGAGAGAGCTGCTTGCTAACGAAAACAAAGATGTGCCTTGTTTACCCAAGGTGTGTAACACGTAGCCTTGTCCCGTCTTCGTAAAATACTCCGATTTTAGTGGCTTCTTTAAGACATCTGTAATTTCACTGGATAGTGGCATCGGTATAAGGGTTCCATCACTCTCTCCACACACCCACAGCCCCAGCCCGCATTCCATATCCTGAAAAGGCAGCAGCAGCAGGCCCAGTACCACTGGGGATGCCCTGGCATGCTTCAGGTTAGAGTGCCAGACAGGTCTCTCCCCCATCACCGACCAGGAAAGATATTCCCAGTAACACTCCTAACTCACAGCCATGGACTCAGGAGCCTACAGCATCGGTGCTGGGCATCTTTCGGTAAGATCCGTAAGTAACAGTGAACAGCGTCTCTGCAGAAAGACGCCCAGAGGCAGGAGAATGAAAGGCCTGCAGACGAAAGTACCTGCCACTGCGGGAGGAAGCAGAAAGACACACCTGTGGGGACTGAGCCTGACCCCGCGGGGGCAAAACCACCCACCAGCCTAGGAAGGATGCCTTGTGAGACCTGGTTTTCAAGAAGAGGCTACAAAAATACTCTCCACAGATGTCTCCTCTGTGTGTCCTTCCCGTCTCAAAGGTGACCACTTCTCGATGCTAGGACAATGCTTTGAGGTAATCACTTCCCTACTTTTCTGCATCCTTCTGCCACCTACATTGTTTGTCCGTTTTAAAAAACCAACTCTGGGACTTCCCTGGTGGTCCAGCGGTTGAGACTTCGTCTTCCAATGCAGGGGGTGGGTGCAGGTTTGATTCCTGGTTGGGGAGCTAAGTTCCCACATGCCTTGCAGCCAAAAAACCAAAACATAAAACAGAAGCAATAACAGAAGCAATAACAAATTCAATAAAGACTTTAAAAATGGTCCACATCAACAGCCCCAAGTTGCATCCAGGCCTTCTGGATCTGACCGTCATCTCCATAACAATCCACCAACTGCCCAAGCAGCTACCTTAGGAAAACCCACCCCACTGCGCAGGTATTTACTAAGGCCCTACTATGTGCATCAACTTGCATACCAAACGCCTACTTCTATTCAATCGTGACAGTGGCTCTTAACCTTGGCCACACTTCAGAACTACCTGAGAGGACTTTAAAACTATACATATTCCCAGACTACACCCCAGACCAATGAACTCAGAGCCTCTGGGCATGCAGGTGGGTTCAGCAAACGCTGAAGATGATGACCACTGAGATGGTCCAAAGGGAGAATCACAGGCGTCCCGGGTGGGGAAGCATGGTGGGCTGGAGGTGGAACAAATACCCTGGTCCTCTCCCACCTCCCCTTGGGAGGATCAGGGTGGGCTCCGTGGCCATGTGACGCAAAGAATAAGGCAGAAGTGGTGCCATGCCACTCCTAGGCCCAGGTCTCATGAGGCTGGCCACCTCCGCTTCCGGTCTCCCAGAACACTCCCCTGAGGAGCCAGAACCACCAGGTGAGACACCACCTGCCCCCAGGCTCCTCCCCTGCGCCTGGGAAGAGACCCTCTGTGAGTCTGGGGTTCCAGCCTCCCAGCCCAGGTGCTAGGTGAGGACACCTCAGGCCACCTGAGCCCTGTCCCTGGTTTCAGTGTGTCTGCTCTAATGCACTGGACTAATGCAATATTTTAAATTGGGGTTATTTTTGTTTGCAACTCTGGTCAATGTTTATTTCCAAAGGAAAGAAGTTACAATAGTTTAAGATTATTGGATTAGAGAACCATCAGAAGAAAATTCATAAGTCATTTTTCTTTAAGGAATGTGTGTACAAGAAAAACTATTTTAAAAGTTCATTTCGGGGTTCCCTGGTGGCGCAGTGGTTGAGAGTCCGCCTGCCGATGCAGGGGACACGGGTCCATGCCCACGGAGCGGCTGGGCTCGTGAGCCATGGCCGCTGAGCCTGCGTGTCTGGAGCCTGTGCTCCGCAACGGGAGAGGCCACAACAGTGAGAGGCCCGCGTACCGGGGGGAAAAAAAAAAAAGTTCATTTCAGATTAAAAAATATTATATATATATATATATATATGTGTTTTTAAATCTTTCCTTAAGAATTTCTCTTCGGCAGTGTTTCCTGGTCTTAAAATATATATATATAATGAGATCACATCCACTACAATGAAACCATAATTTATAACAGTTAAAAAATCACCAAATATTATAAGTAAGAGGGGAAGTAAAAAAAAAAAAAAAAAAAGGCTGGTCATATTAACAACAAACCCCTCCACCCCTACATGTTTGTTTGGTTTTTTTGGAACCAACCAGATTGGCCTGTTTGATCCAGTGTAGCCTCTTTGGATAATCAGTTTAAAATATGTTTTAACTCAGCATTTTTTTGTGTGTGTGGTACGCAGGCCTCTCACTGTTGTGGCCTCTCCCGTCGCGGAGCACAGGCTCCGGACGCGCAGGCTCAGCGGCCATGGCTCACGGGCCCAGCCGCTCCGCGGCACGTGGGATCCTCCCGGACCGGGGCACGAACCCGCGTCCCCTGCATCGGCAGGCGGACTCTCAACCACCGCGCCACCAGGGAAGCCCCCCTACATGTTTTATGAGCACTATCCAAAGGTGAGAGATCTTGAGGGGTTTGGGGAGGGGGCCGGTCAATTAAAGGGTCAGCAGTTATTCTCAAAGGCTCCTCATAAATTGTTCATTTCCCAGCTGTCTCATTTTCAAGATGTTAAAACTGTTTTAAAAGGAGAAGAAAGATTCCAATTGTGCACAAGTAATTTTCTTAAAGCTCAGGGTTCTTAGACCGATTTACAGACATTTGGCAAGTAGGAAGAAATATAATTTTTAAGCACTGTTGTAGGTTTAATTTATTTTCCCCCCTACCTTGATTTTGAGCTACAAAGTAGAAGTTTAGGGGTAAGAGATGTAAGGCGCCACCTGCTCACACATTCTGACTGGAACATGTAAAAAAAAACAAACTCAAATGATAGTTTTCGTTGTCAAACTGCCACATTAAATACACATTTTAGGAGAAACAGAAATGATCCATACTCCCCTGCCCTCACAAGACTTGTTTCATGTAAGCATGTTGACCTGGAGCTTTTCCTGCCTTGTTCACGAGTTTATTCTGAGATTTACAGTTTATGAGGCAGTTAACATATTTAACATACTCCTTAACCTGAGCACACCTGATGTGTATAATTCTCCCTTTGGACCCTGAAAGATATGTCCACTGCAACTCATAACAGAGGAAAAGAGCATCCTTTTGAAAAGCTCAGCTATGCCTGAGAGCGCAAAAAGGCAAATTCAACCAGGCGATACGAAGCCATTTGGGGACAGAGCAAGCCACCCAAACCACAAGTTTGGATTAGCCTGAAGCCCAGAGAGGAGGTATGAGGGTGAGCGAACCCATCGGGAGCTCCCACTGGTCGGGAGGCCCAAGCTGTGCAGAACTGAGCTTCAAGGCCTCTCCTCTAAACCCCTCTGGAACAGCCCCTCGGTCCCCAAGGGTGCCTCCTGGCCATTGGGGTGGCCTGCAACCACCCTCCCCCCATGTCTGCAGTGACTCCCCCCTCTCCTAGCACCCAGAACATTCCAGAACCACCTAGTCCCCCTGCTCTGCAGCCCTCCACCTCCTCTGCCTTCATCATAAATCACCTTTTCATAAAACAAGACACAAAAACACTGACAGATCAAAACCCAGGGGCGGCTCCACTCTGCTTTAGGACTTCGAATTCAAAAATTCCCCATTTCTGAGCTGGTCTGCTGCAGCCCAGGGCCTGTTTCCCAACTGGGTGCACAGGGAGTCGCCCACAGCACGGCTGCATCCTCTCCAGAGGGGGAGGAGCTGGGCTCTGGGGCCAGAGACCCCGAGCGTTCAGAAAATGTGATCGATCTCACCAGGGCCTTTTAAAAGAGTAAAACAGGCATTGTGTGTTTACGCACTTACCCATTACAGATGTTATGAATTTTCTTGAAACCCAGCATTCATAAAAGCAAATGCTCCACTCTGGAGTTTGCAATAAAAGAACACAAGGAACAAGAAAATCGTTTTTCAGCGTACGGTGGACGTCTGCTTCAGCAGAAACCAGAGAGAAGGTTTCTTTGTGATCTCTGAAGGAAAAGTGGACACATTTCACTTCGGTTGAAAGGAAAACCTCATAACTGATCCTGGGCAAAGAGTCAAAAGGACGTTAAAATAAAGATACTTGGCGTTCACACCGAACAGGCCCAAGGCCCTCTGTGTCGCCGCACACGGCTGACAACGCAGACGACGATGACGGGAGACTAGGAGGAAACTTAGTGATCTGACACGATGAGGAGTTTCATGGGGGACAGGAGAGCTGTTAGGCTTATTTTGTCTTAACCAAAACCCCTCCTCCAATAGCCGGTGTGGCCAGACCAGAGCCTGCGACATTTGTATGCCTGTGTATCTCTCTGATATATGAGTGTGTGTGTCAGTGTGTGTCTGTGTCAGTATGTGTATCTGCGTGTGTGTGTGTCTGTCTGTGTCTGTGTGTGTCTGCCTGTGTGCCTATATAAGTATATGTATCTGCTTCTGTGTCTCTGTCTGTCTGTGTGTATCTGTTTGTCTGGAGTGGCATCAGGGGCTTGAAGCCACTTTCCTCAGCTGATGCCACAATGCTACCTGGAGATCAAGATAGGTGGAATAAAATGTCCCATTCCTCACTACCTTTTATTTTAAGATGCAACGTGGGGCTTCCCTGGTGGCGCAGTGGTTGAGAGTCCGCCTGCCGATGCAGGGGACACGGGTTCGTGCCCCGGTCCGGGAAGATCCCACATGCCGCGGAGCGGCTGGGCCCGTGAGCCGTGGCCGCTGAGCCTGCGCGTCCGGAGCCTGTGCTCCGCAGCGGGAGAGGCCGCAGCGGTGAGAGGCCCGCGTACCACACACACACACAAAAAAAAAAAAAAATTTAAGATGCAACGTGAACCATATTCCTCTTTCTCCACAAGCACGTTTCTTTCAATTGCTCACAAAAAGCCTTGGTGATGTAAAGCAATCTTCTAAGCTACATGTTTCTCTTTGGGGCATCGATGCTTTTTAGAAGCTCGTCCACTGAACAGATGTTAATAAATTCCCTAGGGCTCAGAATGTAGTGCAGGCCCAACTGTGGAACTGAGTTACAGGCCCTAAGACGGTCCCCGCCAGGACCGGCTGAGGTCAGAAGCTCTTCAAGGAAGTTAATTTTAAAAGACTGTGCTCATTGGTTTATTTAAAGTGATAAGATTTTAAATTCACCTGCTAGGTAGGTGATCTACAAATGAGAGCGGATGTGGGTCTGCAGGGACATCTGCAAATGTCCCTATTTATTTCCCCACAAGAGCATTGGGTAGGGGGCTCCTATGTGGCCTCTCTCCTCCCCTCAGCCCCCAGGTCGCCGCCTGAGCTCTCCCAATGGCCAGTGGCTCCTCCACTCTTCAGATTCCAAAGCTGCCGGCATTCAAGGCCCTTGGAGTTCCAGCTCCTTGGCAGCTCCTTCTGGGCCCAGGAGAAGCCCTGATGCCATCCCCACCAGGCTGCCTCTTCTTGAACTTCCTCTTCTTACATTAAGGGCACCTCAACCGCCAGAAGCTTGTGCATTTTCCTCCACTTTCTGTCTAGAACCTGGCACCAGTCATCTCAGAGCATCTCTGTCTGTGTTTCCCAAAGAGAGGACAGGGCACCTTCTCCAAGGCCCGGCAGTAATGTCCCCGCTGGGCCAGGCCTCTCGCCCTGTGCTCAGTAACAGGCCATGGATCCGCACCCCAGTGCAGTCCAGATCTGCTCAGCCAGTGCTGAACACAGAAGAGAGAGGGTAGGAACGAATGCACAAAAGGCGAGGAAAAGCACAAAGAGGAGAGACTGTCATAAAACAAGTTTTTTTGCAAGATGGATGGTTGGTGTTGGGAAGGATTTCTTAATCTTCTTCCTCCTCCAAATTCCCAAACCTACTCCCGCTCCTTAACCCTCTGAATATCTCCTGTAGTTATTACTCTTGCTGCTACCCATTTCAGGAATGGCCAGTGCATGTGGCCTGTGTGCCAGACGCCAGAACTGATGTCATCCCATGTAATCCTGGTGATCCCAATGTTATCCCACATGTCAGCTGAGAACACTGAGGCTCATGCCCACAGGCTGGCACTCGGATGCCCGCTCCCAACCCTGCACGCGAGTCTCCTGCAGGAGAAACCCACCTGGGGCCGTGCTGAGCTGGCCCAGCTTCAAGCCAAAATTGTCCCCACCATTTCCCTCCCCTTCCTTGTAACCTAAGGACAACACAGCCAGCTTAGTTCGAATCGCCTGCAGCTTCCTGAATCCAAGACAACAAGGAGAAACAGCCCATTTTGCCCAGTCCATTCTGAAACATTTCAACATTTTCACTCCCCCTTGAGGGGCCCAGGATGGAGCTGGGAGGGGACATGGACCCAGTACCCAGCAGGGTTTCGAGTGAGGAGACTGGGAGGGCCCAGCGCCTCCAGGGAGGGCAGAGGTGTCACGCTCTCACTGCCACCCCAACCCCTGGACCCCAGGGCCCTGTGCTGCCAGCCATGTGTCTACTCGGTCTGTAGGGCCCCCGAGTTACCCACACGTGGCTGGAGGGAAAAGGTGTGGATGTCACCGAGTTATCTCAGGCTCCCAGCCCCCCGGTCAGTGGGGCAGCTTCTTCTCGTGGCCTGTTTCTTCCCGTCCCTTGGACCAAGGTGCCCACCTACCCACTGGTGGAACCCACCCTCCCCTCCAAGAAGGCTTTCCAGGAATGCTTTTCTGATTGATGCCCAGGAACATTTGTGGGGAGAATATGAATTTGAAAGAGAACAACCTGGGGTGAGAGTGGGACCATCCTGACTGTGTTTACGTGAGCACAAACGTGTCAGAACTAGAGGGAGCCGCTGCAGTTACCCAGGGAATCTGGGGACAAACAGAGAGGATGGCTGGGGCCTAGGAAGCGGCCAGTGGACTGGTGGAAAGGCCCTGACCACAGGCCCGGGGACACACCCGGTTCCCATCCGAGGGGGCCACTCCACACTTTCCTGGCGAGAGGCAGGGGTGCAGGAGTGGGCCAAAGGCCCACATGGCCCCATCAAGACAATCCATTTATCCTAGACTTACTGATTGTTCTTAATACCCCACATAATACATCCTGAAAGCCCACAGCCGCTGTAAGAAATGCTGCTCTAGATTGGGGTAGAGGGGGTGTTATTACTGAAATTCCCTACTTTCTTGGGAGGAAATGGACTTCCCTACAGGGCTCCGCCCCATTCCATAAGCTTGTTCCCACTTAGCGATTACTGTGTCCATAGATGCTCCCCCCACCCCCGCCCCACAAGGCTGTGTCTTTCTACATGTGAGTCAATGTCTGTATGTAATAAATCCACAGGGCAGATGGGAGCCTGGAACACCCATCACCATGCTGCTTCTCTCCTCCTGCCCCTGTTCCTAGAAACCCCAGCCTCACCCAGACACCTGGCAGAGTCCACTTGGCCTGGGAGGTCATCCCTGCCCACTGACGGAGCTGTTTGAAAGAAGGTACCAGATCTGACTCACCCTGAGCACAGGCAGCATGTGTTCCCTGGATAAAAATCACAAGCCAACAGACTAGCCCCCACCTAAGGGGAGGAGGGGAGAAGGCTCGTGCTGGGCCAAGGATGACAAGGATAAGACGGGGGCCCAGGAGGTCACACGGCCCCTCCACCCCACTGGTGTGGCACTTGCCCACCTGCCACCATGGGAAGGAAATGAGCCTCCAGCCCCAAATCCACACCTGCTTGACTTAAGAAATTCAGACGACCTCATCACCCGTGGGGAGAAGGAGCCGTGTGACGCCGTGACATCACCCCCAGGGGAGCACAGAGTCAAGCCCAGAACCGGACACGGAGGTGGGGACACGAGGTGCGAGGCCACCCTCACCACGAAGCCTCAGCCAGCATGCGCCCTGAGAGGCTGGCGCCGCCCCTGCTTCTCTTAAGGAACAGAGTCTCCATCAAATTCAAGGAACCCCGTCGAGTTAAGAGAGGCAGAGCACATCTTCCTAAAACTCTCAGGTCAGAAGAAAACGAAGCAAGCCTCAGCGTGCACTTCCCAGCCGGCTGGCCACACATCTCGCCCCATGGCCTCCTCCCTGCAGACCTGCGTCTTTTCAACAGCCACTCTCTGGTACTAAAGGCCTTCCGCAAACTCTCCCTCTGAAATGTTTTTCATCCCCGGAGAGGGGGAGGAAGAGGGGAGGGGTCAGCGTTACTCTGAACGTTCCAGCGAGCTGCCCAGAGCCAACAGCATAAATCAGAATGTGTTTTTAGCATTTCAGGGCAGAGGAAATGGTTCTCCAGCTAAGCTCCCTACCGTTTCTTAAAGTGATTATTTTGATTTAAACCACTGCCTGGTGGCTAGACTTCTAGCTACCAGCTTCGGGCTGTTAGTCCCGGGAGCCCAGAGCACAAAGAAACACTGTTGGCGAGTCCCAGGCCTCCTCCAGGAAGGCGCTGTGCGCTCTGGGCTGTGCTCCTTCCACAGACGGGCACTTGTTCCTTGCCCAGGGCGCTTCCACGCTTCCCTCTCTGCCAATCGCTGTCACACACGCTGCGGTTTTACTCGAGATCCTCAGGCTGTCTGCAACGTTGCAGTTTCTCTCCGTGTCTGGACTACAGCTCTTTGCCACCAGAACCTGCATGGTTGGGAAGGTTGAACGGAAAACCAGAACCCAGGTGAAATCACTGGGGCCCAAAAGGCCGCATTTAGGAATTCCTTTCCATAACCTCAGCCGTCACCCCCGTGGGTCAGGGCTGAAGGGAGAAAGGGGAAGGAATAATTCCCGCATTTTTCACACATGTGTCCTGATTTAAAGCAACCATTTCATGGTTTGTGAAATATTGCTAGACAAAGCAAGATGCATCCGTGACACACTTTAAAATTACGAATCTAATCAAAACTAGGGGAAGTTCCCGTGGTCTGCTGGTAGAGGGATGATTCCTGATTCTCTGCCCTCTCAAAGACATGCAGCTGCCCTCCCACTTCCAAGGTGCTCAAGACGGGACAAGGATCGCTTTCTCATCCATGGCCCTCTGTCCAGCAACATGAGGACACAAGGTGGGGGGCCCTGGACACTGTGTCCTCGGCATCCCTCACCTCTGGTGTCCAGCCTGCGAGCCCAGAGCCAGAGCCAGTCTGGGGGGAGCCAGGCCCTGACTCTCCTGGGAATCTCTTCTGGGCAGCTAGCAGCCAGGGCTACACGGCCAGGCCTCCCCCCAAGTTGGTGACACTCAGACCAATTCTGCTCAAAGCAGTGTTGAACCCAGAGGACGTTCATGGAAATGTCCATCCTGGAAAACCATCTTTCTTCTCATCACGATTTAATTCTTACTCAAAGCTCACCCACTTGACAAACATACGGGAATTCCTGATGAGTGTACTTCCAGTGCTAACCCACCACTCTGATGGGGTAGATTCAGATGAACATACAACGACCAAAGAAGGATTCTTTTATGTTAACAAAATAAAGCAAATGCTCTTAATTTAAAGCACAAAGTGCAAGAACTACATACATCAGACTTTTTAAAACACATACAATTTCTTCTGTATTAGATGCCTCCGAACAATGTGAGAAGGCATTATACCTGCAGCGTGCTCTTGGGAGGGTCGGGGGAATAAAAGTTCTTTGTCTCATTCTTATAACTCTTCTGAAGGTTTTAAATTCATTCAAAATTTTAAAAATTAGTCCACATATAAATATCTACTTTATCCTAAAATCAAACACAAAATAATGTCACAATGAAGGATTCTTAATCAACTATACTGGGGTATAATTTACACACAGTAAAACACACCCATTTTAGGAGCACATCTTGGTGCATATCAACAAATACAGACTGCACCACCACAAGCAGCCCTAAGAAGCAAGCGGCAAAAGAAGTGACCGCAGTGAGCTGGCATGGTCAGTCTCTGAGAACTGCTCCAGGCTGGGCAATTATGAAAACAGCTCACCAGGGTGGTAGAGGTGACAGGAGCCTAGGCCTAGGCCCACTGGTCATATCTGGAGTAGCTGGATCAAGTTAAGGCTCAGACTCTTTGTCTTAAAAGTAAGAATGCTTGGGCTTCCCTGGTGGCGCAGTGGTTGAGAGTCCGCCTGCTGATGCAGGGGACACGGGTTCGTGCCCCGGTCCGGGAAGATCCCACATGCCATGGAGCGGCTAGGCCCGTGAGCCATGGCTGCTGAGCCTGCGCGTCCAGAGCCTGTGCTCCGCAACGGGAGAGGCCACAACAGTGAGAGGCCTGTGTACCGCAAAAAAAAAAAAAAAAAAAAAAAAAAGTAAGAATGCTGTATAGTGGATTTCGACTTTGCTATGAACTGGGCTGTGTGCCCCGCAAATCCATATGTTGAAGCCCTAGCCCCCAGTGTCCCTGTATTTGGAGATGGGGCCTGTGAGGAGGTGATAAAGGTTAAATGAGCCTGCAGGATGGGGCCCTGATCCCATAGGACTGTGCCCTTACAAGAAGAGGAAGAGACAGCAGAGCTCTCTGTCATGTGAGGACACAGTGAGAAGGAGGACATCTGCAAGCCAGGAAGAGGGCCCTCACCAGAACACAACCATGCTGGCACCTTGGTCTTGGACATCCAGCCTCTAGAGCTATGAGGAATAAATGGCAATTGTTTAAGCTGCCAGCTCTGTGGTGTTTTATTATAGCAGCCCAAGCTGACTGGCACAGACTTTCTCTCAGCAGTAAAACCCTCTCCTTACAGGAAATCTCAGGTCAAACCTCACTATTCAACATGTGACGGATCTGAAACCCTCCTAACACTGTTGGTGGGAATGTAAATTGGTGCAGCCACTATGGAGAACAGTATGGAGGTTCCTTAAAAAACTAAAAACAGAGCTACCATATTATCCTGCCATCCCACTCCTGGGCAGTTATCCAAAGAAAACTCTAATTCAAAAAGACACATGCACCCCAATGTTCACAGCAACACTGTTTACAATAGCCAAGACACAGAAACAACCTAAATGTCTATCAACAGATAAATGGATAAAGAAGATGTGGTACATATATACAATGGAATATTACTCAGCCATAAAAAAGAATGAAATAATGCCGTTTGCAGCAACATGGATGGACCTAAAGATTATCATACTAAGTAAAGTAAGTCAGACAGAAAGACAAATATCATATGATATTGCTTATATGTGGAATCTAAAAAAATGATACAAAGAAACTTATTTACAAAACAGAAGACACTCACAGACATGGAAAACAAACTTATGGTTACCAAAAGGGAAAGGGGTGGAGGAGAAATAAATTAGGTGGATGGGATTCAAATATACACACTACTATGTATAAAATAGATAAACAACAAGGACCTACTGTATAGCACAGGGAACTTGACTCAATATTGTAATAACCTATAATGGAAAAGAATTTAAAAAAGAGTATACATACATATGTATAACTGAATCACTGTGCTGTACACCTGAAACTAACACAACATTGTAAATCAACTATATTTCAATAAAAATTTTTTTAAAAACACATGATGGATCTGCTCTATTCACGTGGGTGTGGGGCTTCGGTTTCAAGTCTTGCTGTCCCCTCCGTGGCTGAACCTCCTTTGAAGCCAGAGCTCCTGAGAACACCGTAGGAAGTCTTCGGGATCCGGAGTGTCTTTGTAGTTTTTGCTCCCCTGCTTTCTAAGGAAGATGAGATACCTTCCCCTGGAAATCCTATGATCCAAATATCAACTAGTCTGGGGACAGAACTAATGTGGCAGAAACTATGGGTCAAAGTGCATAAAGACCTGCTGAAGAAAAAGTGCCCTTCAGATACCAGGCCAACCACAGCACACAGCGTGCAGGTGCCATGGGGCAGAGCCTAGTGGATTTCCCAGGAGATGGAGGGAAGAGCACATGCAAAAGCATCAAGATACAAGATGTCATGGGGTCAGAGCAGGTAATGGAGAAGGTGGGAGGTGAGTCCAGGCAGGGAGGCAGCAGCTATGCAAGAATCTGGACTTGAAGTGCGCATGCCCCCTTCCTTCCCAAAAGTATACAGGGGTTACTGTGGCCCAGTGGGCCCCATGAGCCCAGTCCCCACAACAGACAAGTGGGATGAGATTCAAGGTGTCAGCAGGAGCCAGCCCTGTGAACAGCAGGGGTGTGCTGCGCCCTGGAAGGGAGCATTGTCCCACCCAGATGGGCTCTACGCCAAGGGCCCCAGTGGTGGGGGCACCGTACCTGACCGCTGTGGGAGGCCACTGTGCCTCCCTCCTGGGCCCTCTCATTCATCCTGAGGCCTGTGTTAACCTCAGCAGGCAGGGTTACTGTCTCTCTGAGCTCCAGGAGGTCCTTTCAGGGCCCAATCTATTGCTAAGTACTTAATATTTGCTAAGTACCTGTGACCTTATGCCTCTCTGCAATGCAGCCCAAAATGGAAGGCTGTGTTCCACACCACAAAGAAGCCCAAATGTGCCCCTGGAAGGGGCTCCCAAACCTATTTCCCCCTCTCTCAGTCAGCTCAGGCTGCTGTAACAGAACACCATAGACAGGCAGCCTGAACAACATTTACTTCTCACAGTTCTGGAGTCTGGGAGTCCAAGACCAAGGTGCTGGTGGATTCAGTTCCTGGTGAGAACTCTCTTCCTGGCTTCCATACAGCTGTCTTCTCATGATGGAGAGAGAGCTCTGTTGGCTCTTCCTCTCTTATAAGGGCACTAATCGCATCGCAGGGACCCCAC
>NC_041222.1:89129843-89147255 GCF_002837175.3 Physeter macrocephalus
CTGTGCTCCGCAACGGGAGAGGCCACAACAGTGAGAGGCCTGTGTACCGCAAAAAAAAAAAAAAAAAAAAAAAAAAGTAAGAATGCTGTATAGTGGATTTCGACTTTGCTATGAACTGGGCTGTGTGCCCCGCAAATCCATATGTTGAAGCCCTAGCCCCCAGTGTCCCTGTATTTGGAGATGGGGCCTGTGAGGAGGTGATAAAGGTTAAATGAGCCTGCAGGATGGGGCCCTGATCCCATAGGACTGTGCCCTTACAAGAAGAGGAAGAGACAGCAGAGCTCTCTGTCATGTGAGGACACAGTGAGAAGGAGGACATCTGCAAGCCAGGAAGAGGGCCCTCACCAGAACACAACCATGCTGGCACCTTGGTCTTGGACATCCAGCCTCTAGAGCTATGAGGAATAAATGGCAATTGTTTAAGCTGCCAGCTCTGTGGTGTTTTATTATAGCAGCCCAAGCTGACTGGCACAGACTTTCTCTCAGCAGTAAAACCCTCTCCTTACAGGAAATCTCAGGTCAAACCTCACTATTCAACATGTGACGGATCTGAAACCCTCCTAACACTGTTGGTGGGAATGTAAATTGGTGCAGCCACTATGGAGAACAGTATGGAGGTTCCTTAAAAAACTAAAAACAGAGCTACCATATTATCCTGCCATCCCACTCCTGGGCAGTTATCCAAAGAAAACTCTAATTCAAAAAGACACATGCACCCCAATGTTCACAGCAACACTGTTTACAATAGCCAAGACACAGAAACAACCTAAATGTCTATCAACAGATAAATGGATAAAGAAGATGTGGTACATATATACAATGGAATATTACTCAGCCATAAAAAAGAATGAAATAATGCCGTTTGCAGCAACATGGATGGACCTAAAGATTATCATACTAAGTAAAGTAAGTCAGACAGAAAGACAAATATCATATGATATTGCTTATATGTGGAATCTAAAAAAATGATACAAAGAAACTTATTTACAAAACAGAAGACACTCACAGACATGGAAAACAAACTTATGGTTACCAAAAGGGAAAGGGGTGGAGGAGAAATAAATTAGGTGGATGGGATTCAAATATACACACTACTATGTATAAAATAGATAAACAACAAGGACCTACTGTATAGCACAGGGAACTTGACTCAATATTGTAATAACCTATAATGGAAAAGAATTTAAAAAAGAGTATACATACATATGTATAACTGAATCACTGTGCTGTACACCTGAAACTAACACAACATTGTAAATCAACTATATTTCAATAAAAATTTTTTTAAAAACACATGATGGATCTGCTCTATTCACGTGGGTGTGGGGCTTCGGTTTCAAGTCTTGCTGTCCCCTCCGTGGCTGAACCTCCTTTGAAGCCAGAGCTCCTGAGAACACCGTAGGAAGTCTTCGGGATCCGGAGTGTCTTTGTAGTTTTTGCTCCCCTGCTTTCTAAGGAAGATGAGATACCTTCCCCTGGAAATCCTATGATCCAAATATCAACTAGTCTGGGGACAGAACTAATGTGGCAGAAACTATGGGTCAAAGTGCATAAAGACCTGCTGAAGAAAAAGTGCCCTTCAGATACCAGGCCAACCACAGCACACAGCGTGCAGGTGCCATGGGGCAGAGCCTAGTGGATTTCCCAGGAGATGGAGGGAAGAGCACATGCAAAAGCATCAAGATACAAGATGTCATGGGGTCAGAGCAGGTAATGGAGAAGGTGGGAGGTGAGTCCAGGCAGGGAGGCAGCAGCTATGCAAGAATCTGGACTTGAAGTGCGCATGCCCCCTTCCTTCCCAAAAGTATACAGGGGTTACTGTGGCCCAGTGGGCCCCATGAGCCCAGTCCCCACAACAGACAAGTGGGATGAGATTCAAGGTGTCAGCAGGAGCCAGCCCTGTGAACAGCAGGGGTGTGCTGCGCCCTGGAAGGGAGCATTGTCCCACCCAGATGGGCTCTACGCCAAGGGCCCCAGTGGTGGGGGCACCGTACCTGACCGCTGTGGGAGGCCACTGTGCCTCCCTCCTGGGCCCTCTCATTCATCCTGAGGCCTGTGTTAACCTCAGCAGGCAGGGTTACTGTCTCTCTGAGCTCCAGGAGGTCCTTTCAGGGCCCAATCTATTGCTAAGTACTTAATATTTGCTAAGTACCTGTGACCTTATGCCTCTCTGCAATGCAGCCCAAAATGGAAGGCTGTGTTCCACACCACAAAGAAGCCCAAATGTGCCCCTGGAAGGGGCTCCCAAACCTATTTCCCCCTCTCTCAGTCAGCTCAGGCTGCTGTAACAGAACACCATAGACAGGCAGCCTGAACAACATTTACTTCTCACAGTTCTGGAGAATGGGAGTCCAAGACCAAGGTGCTGGTGGATTCAGTTCCTGGTGAGAACTCTCTTCCTGGCTTCCATACAGCTGTCTTCTCATGATGGAGAGAGAGCTCTGTTGGCTCTTCCTCTCTTATAAGGGCACTAATCGCATCGCAGGGACCCCACTCACATGACCTCATCTAAACCTAATCACCTCCCAAAGGCCCCATCTCCCAACACCATCACAGTGGGGGTCGGGGCTTCAACATGTGGATTTGGGGAGGCAGACATTCCATCCACAGCACCCCCTTGTAGGCAGCCTCCAAGGACGCCAGAGGAGACAATGTGAGAGGCAACAAACAAAGCGACAAGTCCAGTCTTTAAACATAAGTCTGAAGAGACAAGACCCAACTCTGCTAAATCGCATCTGTCCTCCAGAGCTGCTTTTCTCATTTCCTTGTCAGGTATGCTGAGGGTGGGGATGGAAGATCAGGTGAGAATACCCCCTGCACAGGGTGGACCCTGCTCCTTCCATCCGAGGGGCTGCTGCTGAGCAGGAAGACATCCTTCATGTCTTTGCCGCCACCAAAAACTACACTCCCCAGAGCTCCAGTTCCGCTTAGCTGGACGCAAGTCTGTTTTTGATCTTGAAAGAAGCACACAGACTCACTCTCCAGCATGGGAAGTACATGGGCACTGGCTTCAGCAGAACTCCTAGGCTAGCATCCCTCGCCCAGCAGTGTCGAAACTGCCTCAAAATGTAAAACAGATGAGCCTTTTAAGAAAAAGTTATTTATATTGTGGAATCATTCAGAGCAAGCAGAAACTTGAGGTTTATCACCTGGGGCACAAAACCAATGATACTCGAGTCTTCTCACAGTGAAGGGGCAGATGTGTTTTATGGAAAATAAAACAAGGAAATGTGTTGGTTTGATTCTATTTCTTGATTTCTCTTTCCATTAATGGATGCATGTTGGTGTTCACGATGAAGGGAAAATGCCATTCAAGAAGCCCGGAGAAGGGCTCTTTCCTGAGAATCCCCCCGAAGGTCAAGATTAAGAGCGAGGTGGCTCAGGTAATTAAACCAGAGTGGGAGGCTGTATCAAAACCCTGCAGGCTTTTCAGAAAGGGGTGGACATCTGTGTGTCTACCCATCCCGAGACTCGAGGAGATGCGGACTCGGATACTTGGGGCCTCTGCTCAGGGTGGCCATCCACTCTCCTCACCAGTCTCCCTGAAGAGTTATTCTCTCAATAACAGCAGGACATAAGGCTGTAGTCCATAATATCACTGGACTCGTGTTGGCCTACAGTTGAGGACATTTTTATAATAATCTCCAAATAATACATGAAGGAAAGAAACGTATTATGTAATACTTTTGTGTTCCAAGACTTTTAAAGCAGTTGCAATTCTAAGAAGTATTCTTTTCCAGGGAAATCAGGATTCTTAACACTCTACCCTTGAGAACTGAGAATTCAAGTCCACAGACACCACCATCCACAAGCTCACCCACGTATCCCCATTCAAGGAGACACAGGTGATGATAGGACGGCTGCTCACTGTGCGAGGAAATCACTTCGGTCAACCTTACTGTGATTTCGTGTGATTTCACGAGCATCAGAGAAACTGTGCCCATGACCTCCCCTTCCCATCCCCAGCACAGTCACGCAGCACTCCCAGGCTTCTCTTGATGTCAATGCTGAGAGTCCCAGGGCAGGGAAAGAGAACAAGAGACCAGCCGCAGGGACCCAGGAGACGGAGATAAATTTCGACATGAAAAATATCTCAATGGACGAGCCAGCTGGTATGGGCGGTGAGAAAACGCAATGCAAATCTCTGAGCGTGACCAAGTGCTTCCAGGCTCTGCTCTCCAACCCGGCAGTTAGGCCTAATGTTTGCAAGGAAACCCACCCACTACAAAGAGCTGTGGCTCCAGCCTGGGTCCCCGCCCCAGCCACACAGCCGAGTTCATGCAGAACCCATAGTCCAAGGACCAAGTTCACTGTCTTCAAGAACCCACACTGCTGGTGATCACCACAGAATATTTGACTTTTTGCTTCAAAGAAGTTGCCCTTGCTTTTCAAACTTTCTTTTACACTATGCAAGGAGTATGTGAATGCGCTGCTCACCCCGAGTCACGCTGGTAGATAAAGCTGAATGAAGTCCACTCACCCCCATCTCCCCAGACACAACCAGTTTGTGCTTTGTCCTTTATGCTTCCAAATTTTTCTCTACCTATAGAAATATGTTGTTTTGAGGGTAGCTCTTCCCCTAAATAGCATCACTGTACACATGCTACTTTGCAAATGACTTTTGTTCACTGAGCCATGATCTTTGAGGTTAGAGCCACCTCCAATTTTCCACTTCATTCATAGGGAATGTATAATATTCCCTAATATGAATATGCCATGTTTATGAGTTTGTTCTTGCTTTTTTACCATGTCCAAAACAATAAACAGTTAATGTTTCTTCTTCTCTCTCCTCAACAGCACTGCCATGAATATCCCGTACATGCTCCTCTGTGCTCCACGCTCAGTGAGTCTGGAAGGCAAGCCCAAGTCCATGGGGATACACGGTGCTGATTTTAAGAAATATGGCTCATTGCCCACCAAAATGGAGGCATCAATCTATACTCCACAGTTTATCAAAATGCCCATTTCCCCACACCCTCACTAGCCCTTAACGAACTCTTTAAACCTTGCCAAAATGATGGCTGAAGACCATAACTTACTTTATGTTTCCTAGTAATAGTGTAGTAGATGGAATAATGGCCCACCGAAGATGTCCACAGCCTAATCCCCAGAACCTATGAATATGTTAGCTTACATGGTAAAAGGGATTAAATTAAGGATCTTGAGATGGGGAGATGATCCTGGATTATCTGGGGCTGTCCAGTGTCATATCCAGGATCCTTACAAGAGGGAGATAAGAGGGTTAAAAAAGGCAATGTGAGACGATGAACCAGAGGGAGAGAGACTGGAAGATGCTCTAATGCTGGCTTTGAAGATGGAGGAAGGGGCCACAAGCCAACGAAATGTGGGAGACTCTAGAAGCAGAAAAGGCAAGGAAACGGATTCTCCCCTCGAGACTCCAGCAGGAGCACAGCACACACTGATCCATTTTAATATCTGACCTCCAGAACTAAAAAAGAATAGATCTGGGGCTTCCCTGGTGGCGCAGTGGTTGAGCCTGCCTGCCAATGCAGGGGACACGGGTTTGAGCCCTGGTCCAGGAAGATCCCACATGCCGCGGAGCAACTAAGCCCGCGTGCCACAACTACTGACCCTGCACTCTAGAGCCCCCGAGCCACAACTACTGAGCCCGCGTGCCACAACTACTGAAGCCTGCGTGCCTAGAGCCCATGCTCTGCAACAAGAGAAGCCACGGCAATGAGAAGCCTACACTGCAACGAAGAGCAGCCCCCGCTCGCTGCAACTAGAGAAAGTCCGCGGGCAGCAACGAAGACCCAATGCAGCCAAAAATAAATAAATAAATAAATCTATTTTTTTAAAAAAAGAATAGATCTGTGGTGCTTTAAGCAACTAAGTTTATGGTTTCTATTACAGCAGCAATAAGAAAATAATACAACTACTGAGGATAAGCATTTTGTTCTAATTTTACTGGCTATTTTTATATTCTTTTTTTTTTTTTTTTTTTTTTTTGTGGTACGCAGGCCTCTCACTGTTGTGGCCTCTCCCGTTGCGGAGCACAGGCTCTGGACACGCAGGCTCAGCGGCCATGGCTCACAGGCCCAGCCGCTCCGCGGCATGTGGGATCTTCCCAGACCAGGGCACGAACCCGTGTCCCCTGCATCGGCAGGCGGACTCTCAACCACTGCGCCACCAGGGAAGCCCTATATTCTTTTCTATAAATTCCTTTTTTAATATCCTTTGCCCAATAAGGCTTCTATTAAGATTTCTCAATCGTTCTATTATGGTCTTCATTGACTTATTCAAGAATGAATTCCCTACTTGTCATAAACAAATTCTCATATCGTTTTTTTGGTGACTGGTGTAAAGACAGTGTCTCCTGATATTTTCCCAAAGGCACATTCAATTATTTCAACACTATTTATTTAAAAATTCATTATTTCCCCCACTCATTTGAAAAGGCATGTTTATCATCTAATAAATTTCCATATATTCCGTGGGTCTGTTAATTGATTATTCTCTTCCTTTGATCTATTTGTCTAGTTAATCACTATAACACATTGTGATATCAGATAGAGCAAAGATCCCATTAGTTTTTCTTTTTCAAAATTATCTTGGCTCTTCTTACTAATTTTCAATTCTGCATAGATTTTAGAAACAGCAAGCCAAATTTTATAAAATAACTTACCAGGGTACTAAATGGAACTGCATTAAGTTAATATGTTAATTTCAAGAGCACTGATGTCCCATTCAAACAACTGGATTTCCCTTTCCAATTATTTTAATCTTTCATACCCTTCAGTGAAATCAGAGCTGTTGCACATTTCTTACTAGGGTGATTCCTGGGTATCTGATTGATTGGTTTTGTTGCTACTGTGAACAGGATTATTTCCCATCCCGTGTTCTCACATTTTTCTGCAAGTAAACAAAAATGATACTGATGTTTCTAAGTTGATCCTGAATCCAGCCAACTTGCCATATCTCCCCTTATTAGTTCTAAGATGTTCAATTGAATTCCTTGCATTTTCTATACATAGAAAATTGAACCAACTGCAATTAGTTTCAGTTTTATCACTTAAAAAATGTATACTTATTGTTTGCTACATTTAACTTTGTCTTGGAGAAATTAGGCTCTTTACAACCTCCTAGTGTTCTTGACACTAGTTTCACCTCTCACAATAGTGGATATGACTATCATACAACCATCCCACGTGTGATGGGAAGTAAAGTAACTAATTCCATCCCAGGAGGTGGAGGGGGAGTAAATTCAAGATATATTGTGACGATTTATATCCCAATAATGTGGGATGATTTCCTTGAAGAGGTGTGGTAGGCAGAATTTTATCCCCAAATGCAGGAAATGTGAGCACATCTAAAAGGAGGTGAGAAGAATTCAGTTGAAAGGGCAGGGTTATAAATAAATGAAATCAATGCAAGAAGACATAAGAGTCCATAAGAAGGCAGAAAGGAATGGGGCCATGAAGTAAGTGGAGGAACTGTCCTTCAAAAAAGAAAAGAAATCACTCCTGTCCTAATAGGAAGAGAGAGGACAGGATGCTGGTAGGATGTAGACCAAGAACTTGAGCGATTTCCCTTCTAAAGCTTTCTTTAGTGTCTGTGAATTAAAAGGCAGGAATGCCTGAAGAGATGAAAGGAAAGGGAGATTTCTACCATCAAAGTGAAGCTGGTCTCAGTCACCCATCGCAACATCCTGCTTGATTTGCAGCACATCATTTCACACCACCTACTATTTGTCCACCTGCTTATTGCCTTTCTCACTCCCTCTTGAATATAAGCTCCTTCAGGGCACTTGAGAAATGCTGGTTGAGTCAATGGTTCAACTTTGGGGAGCATGGGAGGATGAGCTCTCAAGCCAACGGTGAGTCTGCCAAACTGTGAGAGCCCAGCTGGGGGCACTGATCACCAGCAAATGGGGTTGACCACGCTACCCTGTGGGATCCCTCCAGCTGTCTCAAAGACTACAGTCAGCTGGGCTCCTCCAGGGCTGGGTCTCACCAGATGATGCCAGGATCAAATGAGAAGAGGGTACAAGTGTGAAGACCTGGAGAAAGAGTACTGAAAGGTGACCATGTGCCATAAACAGGTAGGACAGTGGTCACTCAGTGAGCAGGTAAGTGGTGACCATGCCATGAATAGGTAGGGTGAGCCAGAAGCTCCTGTGAGGTAGAAGGAAAGGAGGCTTTTCCCAGATAAGAGAGCTTCAGAGGTGTCAGCACCTGGGGTAGGTGAAGGACAGGGGCCCTGGAGATGAGTAAGTCCAGGCCCCACACATCAGGATGTCAGATGAGCCATCCACGTGGATGAACTTTGCAGACAAGTGACATAGTGACAAAACCGAAGACACTGCAGTCCACCTTCCTTCCCTCCACTACCCTCTAATCATCAGGAGCAGGAGACTCAGGGGGGCATAGCATTGGGGGTGGCAAGGCCCACTCGGGAGCTCTGCAGAGTGGTGACCACCCCTAGGTCCTCCCCCGTCTATCCTCAGCCCAGGGTCTTGGTTGCTAATTCAAGAGGACAGGAAGTGTCCCACTCGACATTCTGTCACATGAATCAATGACACATGAACTGATACTGTGTCAGGAAAGCGTGAACAGCCGAGTTCTGTCAAATTCCACACGTTAATATGCATTTAGGTCTGACAGTGCCGTGGGGCCCATACTGAGCATGTAAAAGGACAGAGACATAGAAGATGATAGAAAGGGTAAATGTGAGCAAAACTAGGATTTTTGAGATGTGGATGAACAAGGTACCTCCTAGCCAAAATCTGCAGTTTCTATTGTACATTGGGTTCCTCAAGAAGCCAACTCAGAGACAAGAATTTGAGGGCAAGTGGTGTATTTGGGGAATGACCCCAGGTGGCCCTGTAAGGGAAAACTGTTTCTCTACTCCCAATACTTCCGACACGGAATGTGTTGGGGTATCTTCCCCCCACCAACTAATTCTCCAACTCTCTGGACACCAACTGGGTGTCCCATATTTTACTCAATTCTCACACCATCTACCTAGAGGCTCCACAAGATACCGTCACTTCAGATTGCCAGTCGCAAGTATTGGGTCCCCAGGGTAGCCACGCTTCTGTCCAACTTGGCTGCAAAGTCAGGGGTTCTACAACCCTCCCCTCAGATCTGATAATAGGCTAGAACCACTGGCAAAACCCAGGGAAATATTTACTTACATTTACCAGTTTATTATACAGAATACAGATGAACAACCAGAGGAAGAGAGGCACATAGTGTGAGGTCCAGAAGCGACCCGAGCCTAGGAGCTTCTGTCCCCATGGAGTTGGGGTATGCCACCCTCAGAGCACGTGGATTTGTGCATCAACCCAGAAGCTCTCCAAACCCTGCAGTTCAGGGATTTTTAGGGAGGCTTCATCTTGTCGGCAGGATAAATCACTAACTCAATCTCTAGCCCCTGTCCTCTCCCCAGGGGGGTGGGGGTGAGGCTGCAATTTCCAAACTTCTAATCACCGCTTGGTGTTCCTGGTGACCAGCCCTCATCCTGAAGCTATCCAGGAGCCCACCACAAGTCACCTCATTGGAACAAAAGATACTCCTATCACCCAGGAAATTCCAAGGGATTTAGGAGCTCTGTATCAGGAAATGGGTTCAAAGACCAAATACTGGAACAAAAGATGCTCCTAGCATCCCTGTCACTCAGGAAATGACCCAGGTTTTAGGAGCTCTGTGTCAGGAACCAGGTGCAGAGACCAAATCTCTATCGGTTATGTCACATCCTGGTAGTGGAGTAGGAAAGAGGGAGACCAGATGGAGCCCATCCAGGTGAGATGATGAGCAGGTTACAACTCTGGAGGCTGTGCGATCATACATTACGGAGCTGACCCACCTAATGGGTAAGGCAGTTGGCATATTTCTTTACTAGGTTCTGTTCATTGCTGGTGGAGGGCTGCTGGAGGCCGGATGTATATGCTAGCTCCCCACACCTCCAGGGTACCTTATCTGTGGGCCAGGGTGACTTTGGCCAGAAAAGGCCTAGGGCAGAGTCGCAAGGGCTTGGAGTCAGCAGCCTGCGTGACATGGGAGGGAGGCAGGGCAGACACCAACTGGCCACACTGGCTACTACATAATTACTGGCCTTGCACTTTCCTCGTCACATATATGCTCTGTGGCTACTGACATTCTGCATGAAGACGCTACTCTTTTGCAAAGTCTTGACTGCAGAGGGATAAAGCGATGATTTTTCTTCACTCTAATCTCTCAGTGAAGGTGATCTGGCTTCATATCACTTCCCGATTATTAAAATCAAGAAATTAAGATCAAGCGTCCTCTTTTAAGGAACCCAAGTCACACGACAGAATTGCAAGTTTCATAATCTAAAGGCACTTGATCGTCTGTAGCCTCCAACAAGAACTAGCAAAGGCTTTATTTTAAAAACTGTAATTAGTAGTGATGACTCAAATATTTTAGAAGAGGCAAATGAAAACACATATTAATAGGTTATAATCACAACTGATATTTCTAAAATACTTAAAACCTTGTTTTCAGAAGAACAGAATTATCCTCAAGTCAAGTTACTATCCCTTACTTGAGAACATAAAATTTAGCTCAATTGCTTTTAGAAGTAAGTTATCACCCACTCTCCCATCCCCCAAAGGAGGGCTTACCTTTCTACCAGGTAGAAGGCAGTTGGGCCCTCACTTACATTGGCCCCTCAGTTCTGAAGTGCCGTCAGCTGTTCTCTGGGTCCAGGAAGTTCCTACTAGATTACTAAAAATTTATCTTAAAGTCAACCCCATTCTCACATGTGACAAGAGAGCAATGTTCCCAGAAGGCTCAATAAAAATCCCTGGGCCTTTTTTCCCGCTGGTGCTTCTGGACCAAGACACTGAGAAAATCCCTGTGTGCAGAGTTGAGCTGTTGGACAGGACTCAACCCAGAGAGGCCTTCTGCCCCAGGGCATGGCATTCAGGCCACCCTACATCTCCGCCAGGCCCCCAGGCCATGGTCAGAATGTCATGCAGACCCGGAAGTCCAAACACCCAGGCTGGCAGGGATTCTCTCCTTAAGAAAGGAAAGGGAGAAGGTTCGTCTCCCACAGCACTGGAATGGGCACCTTCCCTCAGAAGTTGTAACTGCACCCCCATGAGTTTCCTGCAACCAGATGGCAGGGGAAGGTCTAAGAGGTAGACGGGTCTCAGGCTAACAGATGGACGGGACCCCAGAGCTGTCAGCTGCATCAGGGCAGAGGCACTGCGTGCCCAGTGCCAGCACGTGTAGGACGCAATGAGCATTGGCTAAGACAAACCCGACATCCTTCCCCGCTCTCTGTATCCCCCCTTCCCTGGACACTGACCCAGGCCTCCTCCCCGGTCCAGAGGCAGACCCTGTTTACACAGACATGCACAGAGGGGCGACCAGGTTGAGGACGCAGGGAGAAGGGTCTACAAGGCAAGGAGCGAGGCCTCAGAAGGAACCAGCCCTGCTGATAATTTGATTTCCAGCCTCCAGAACTCAGACAAAAAATGTCTGTGGTTTAAGATGCCCAGTCTGTGGTACCTTTTGTGGCAGCCCGAGCTGACTGATACAATGCCGCAGTCCAGGGCCCCACAGCCCTAAAACAGACATCCCATAACAACAGTGATAATTCCCAACATATGATGGGTGCCTGCTGTTCTGAGAGCTTCGCTCATTCAATCACCGTCACGACTCCCCGCGATGGGTATTAATTTTATTATCCACAGTAGACAGAGGAAGAAAATCAGCCATTCTCTGCTGAAGTCACTCACCCAGGCTCAGCCTACGGGTAAGTGTCAGGGCCAGGGTTGGGGCTCAGGCTGTGAGGCTCCAGAACCCATGCTCACACCTGGCCCCTAAGTCAGGGGGCCCAGGGCACACTCTTGTGTGGTTGTGGCAGAACGGGGACTGGACGACAGCCCCCAACCCTGCTGCTGACTTCACTGGTGACCATCGCCCCTCCTCAGGCGTGCCCTCCTCCTCCCCGCATCTGGCTCTGTAGGTCTGGGACTTCAGGGCTCTGTGTCTAAACGTTCTAAGCACCCCACACAGACCACAGAAGCCATTTCATGAGTGTCAGCAAGCTCATCTTCCCTTCTGCTGCGAGACCATCCCACCTGGCAGTCTTGATCTCGCTCAGCCAAGTTCTCAGGGGCCCCTTAGCTCCCTGGTCCCTGCAAGACGTGAGGGCTTTGTGACCTCCCAGGCGGCATCGCGACCCTTGCAATGTCACCTGTATGAGTCAGCCTGGCCCGCTCTGAGTCAGCTAGAAGCACGCTCTTCACAAACGTCCACGCGGACACAGAAGGGGGCTGGCGGGCCCCACGGGGAAGGGTCTTTATGAGCGGGGCTGTGGCACACAGGCGGCTCACTGTGCCTGAGTTAACACCGTGGGCGTAGCGCCTCGGGGCAGGGCTGGGGCCGGTGGGTGGATAGACTGCTGTGCCCATGGCCTTGGGTCTTCCCGAGCAGCACCGGGGAAGGAACGTCCCCACTGCGGCCGATCTGTCCCTCTGGAGGCCAGTTCCCGGCCGGGCGCCGGATGCACAGGGCCGCCCTTGTTTCCCTGCAGGTTCAACAATCTGGTTTTCATTGAGTGGAGTTTGGAGGGCTCTCCCACCACATTTTTCTTTAATTATGATAAAAGAGAGTAACTTAATCAAGCATAAATCCTGTTGAAATGAACATGAGAAAATAAAGGGGTGAACGTGGAAAAGGGGGGTAGATGCTCCGCCCACAGATCCTCTGGATTTCAGAGGAAGCCAGCATGTAGCCGCCAAGCTCAGTAAATACAAACGAAGGCCGGTTCCCACTCAGAATCCAGCCCTAATCCTGCACAGGAAGAGAAAACAAAGGCAGTCTGAGCCCTACTTGATGGCGACACTGGGGAGCAAAGACAACGTCCACCTAGGCCGTACCTAAGGGGAGGGCCTGTTTTCCTACAGCCCCCAACCTGGGCTCCTGTACCCCGCCCCAGGGCTGACCCGGGGAGGGGTGACTGTCAGCAGCTCCCCTGGGCAATGGAAAAGGACGCACAGGCAGTCACACGCACACACACGCAACTGCACATGCATACACATGTGTACGCGTACACATCCACACACGTGCACGCACACATGCACAGGTACATGTGCACATGTGTGAACACATGCATGGTTATGTGTCTGTGTTCATACAGCCTACAGAGCACCGGCTCCCAAAGTGCCTGCCACCAGCAGCAGCCTCAGGAAGTCCTTACAAAATGCATAATCTCAGCCCCTACCCCAGACCTACAGAATCCAATACACTGAGGGCAGGACTGGACAATCTGTATTTAACAAGCCTCCAGGCTAAAGGTTGAGAACCACCACTCTGTAGAACAGGTCTTATTCATACAGAGGCAAAGTACTGGTTTAAAAAACAATAGAGCCATTCACACAACTGAATATTATTCAGCATAAAAAGCAATGAACTATCCAGCCATGAAAACACAAGGAGGAAACTAAAATGTACATTACTAAGTAAAAGAAGCCAATCTGAAAAGGCTACACACTGTATGATTTCAACGATATGACATTCTGGAAAAGGTAAAATCATAGAGATAGTAAAAGATCAGTGATTGCCAGGGGTTGTGGGGTAAGGGGTTAACAGGTGAAGCACAGGATTTTTAGGGCAGCGAAACTACTCTGCATGATACCATAACGATGGATACATGTCTTTATATACATTTATCGAAATCCACAGAATGCACACCACCAAGAGCGAAGCCTAATGTAAACTATGGGCTTTGAGTGATGATGTGTCACTGTAGGTTCATGGATTATAACTAATACACCACCCTGGTAGGGATACTGATGGTGGAGGAGACTGTAGGGGTGGGCCGGGAGGTATATGGGAAATCTCTGAACCTTCCACACAAAGTATCTGTGAACCTGAAACTGCTCTAAAAACAAAGTCCATTTACATTCAAAACAAATAAGAGAGCAATTTTATGACTTCACTGAAGAACACTTTTTGTGCTCACAGGCAGTAATAATAACAAGAGCACTTAGTGTTTCCGCAGCGCCTCCCCACAGCATGCCTGTCCTAACCACTGACTCGTACCAACTCATTTACCTTCACAATGACCCTTTGAGGCTAGTGCCAGCATCTCGCCTTACAGGTAAGGAAACTGTAGCACAGAGAGGTTGAATAACTTGCCCAAGATCACACAGCTAGTGAGGGACAGAACCACTGGGTAGGTCCCAGAGTCCACCTCCTAAACACACAACTATGGTGAGCACGCGAAGGACACAGCGCTGCCTCCCAGTGTCACCACTGAGGAGAGATGAAGGACAGATGCTAGAGAGGCCGGAGAGGCAGGGGGCTCAGGAGCCTGCAGCCCTGGGTCCAAGGCCAAGGCCAGGCTGGGGCAGGTCAGTCAAGGAGAAATTGGGTGACCCACAAGGAGATGCCAGTGCTGACCCTGCCCCAGGTGAAGGCTGAGGAACATGAAGGTCCCAACAGGGGGGTAAC
The DNA here is from genome assembly GCF_002837175.3 of Physeter macrocephalus. Lineage (NCBI taxonomy): Eukaryota > Metazoa > Chordata > Mammalia > Artiodactyla > Physeteridae > Physeter > Physeter macrocephalus. The sequence continues at coordinate 89,144,294 of NC_041222.1, forward strand.
TCAGCCCTGACTGGACAGAACATTTGAAAGTCTGAGCCACAACAGACTTTTTAAAAAATCTGTAACTGCATTTTCATACCTTGCTGATAAAATTCCATCTTTGCACACTTATAAGGAATACAGTAAGATATTGTAAAGCTTTTGATGTATATCTATTATATCCAGGTAATCAGAACACACACCCCACCTACTTGACTGTTACACCAAACCAACACTTCAGAAAGGCCATCTTGAAGGTCTGATAGCTGAGTAAATAGCACCCGTTGTTAAAAGACTGGGGAGTGGGGAAGACAGAACTTAAAGTAGTAAGCAGCACACATTTCAAAGTCCACTTAAAGTGTTCAACATTATGAATATTTTTTTAAAGCAATGCTAAAAAAAAAGGGGCAAGTCAGCATTTTCAAGGAAGAGCATTTTGGCAATATATTCAATGTAAAATCTGGATGCATGTTTGAGCTCCAGCAGGTGTGCACAGCTCCAGCAGGTGTGCACAGCTCCAGCAGGTGGGAGCATCACAAAGAAAACCGTACCAAGAAGATCCAAACACCCCCAGCCACAACCCACTCTTGAGGGGCACTAGGGCAAGTGTGGTTCTGCAGGCCTAGGATGCTATCCAGAACAGCTGCAGGGCAGGAGGCCTTTCTCTGGGAAGCCAGGGGAGATCCCAACTGGGACGGTTTAAGAAGACACCGGATGGAAGAAGGAGATACCCCCCACACCCCAGGAAAGGCTCAAGGCCTCAGGCCCTTCCCAAGAGGGGCTTCTGGAAAAGTGGACCCCTGACCAGCTTACAGAGACCTTCAACATCTGGGAGAGGGAAAGGGTAAGGAGTCAAGCCCACTCTCCTCCCTGTGAGCGGGGGCTCTGGGGTTCCTGCAGAAGCAAAGCAGGAGAGAGGGAACTTCCAGTGACTCCTTGATTAGGAAAGAAGTCAAATCCCACCTAGAGTTTCCTCCTACTCTCTGGAAGAATGAAGGGACCTTACCAGGAACAGAGGAGTCAGAGAAAAGAGCCAGCTCGAGAGGGGAGATATTTAACCCACCTGTCAGCATTCTGATGATCAGTTTATAAAATATAAATACAAAAACTAATATACAAAAAGCAATTGTATTTCTATGCACTAGCAATAAATAATCTGCAAATGAAATTAAGAAAGCAATTCCATTTATAACAGTATCCAAAACCTTAAATGCTTAGTACACACACTTAAAGCCTGAAAACTACAAAATATTGTTGCAAGAAATGACAGAAGATCTAAATAAATGGAAAAACATCCCATGCTCATGGATTGGAAAACAGTATTAAGATAGGAATCCTCCCTAAGTTTTTCTAAAGATTGAACACAATCCCTACCGATATCCTGACTGGTGTGTTTGCAGAAATTGACCAGCTTCCATCAAAATTCATATGGAAATGCAAGGGACCCAGAATACCAAAACTATCTTGAAACAGAGCAACGAAGTTGGAAGCCTCACACGTCCCAGTAACTGAGACAGTGTGGTGTTGGCATGGGATAGATGTATAGATCAATGGAACAGAATTCAAAGTGCAGAAATAAACCTTCACATTATGGTCAACTGATTTTTGCCAAGGCTACCATGACAATTCACCTGGTGCTGGGACAACTGGATAGCCACATGCAAAAGAATGAACTTGAACCGCTTCCTCACAAAATACATAAAACTTAACTCAAAATCAATCATGAAACGAAATAATTATAAGAGCCAGAACTATAAAACACGTAGAAGAAATCACAGGTGCAAATCCTCATGACCTTGACAGGACAATGGTTTCTAAGATATGAAACCAAAAAAATGAGAAATACATAAATTGGACCGCATCCATATTAAAAACTTTTGTGCTTCAATGGACTTCATCAAGAAAGTGAAAAGACTCACAAAATGGGAGAATCTATTTACAAATTACATATTTGATGAGGAACTTGTGTCTAGAATATATAAAGAAGACTGTTATATGTGTATGCCTTACCCCCACTGCAAATTCACATATTGAAGTCCTAACACTCAATGTGATGGAATTGGGAGGTGAGGACTTTTGAAGGTAATTCAGGTCTGATGAGGTCATGAGGGATGTGTCCTTATAAGAAGAGGAAGAGACACCAGAGCTTGCTGTCTCTGCCATTTAAGGACACAGTGAGAAGGTGGCTGTCCACAAGCCAAGAAGATCCAAATCCTCACCAGGAACCCACAATGCCAGCACCTTGATCTTGGACTCCCAGCCTCCAGAACTGTGAGAAATCAATTTCTGTTGTTTAAGCCACCCATTCTGTGGTATTTTGTTATGGCAGGCCAAGCTGACTAATACAAAAGACAAATAACTCGATCCAAACATGGTCAGGGGGTCTGAATAGTCATTTCTCCAGCGATAATACACAAATGACAGATAAGTACATGAAAAGATGTTCAACATCGTTAACCATCCATGAAATTAAAAGCAAAATCACAAGGTAATACTAATTCACACCTACTAGGATAATTATAAACAAAAAGATATATAATAACAAATGCTGGCAAGGATATGGAGAAACTAGAACCCTCATATACTGCTGATGGGAATATAAAATGGTGCAGTTGCAGTGGAAAATAGGCTGGCAGTCCTTCAAAATGTTAAACATAGAGTTACCACATGACCCAGTAATTCAACTCCTAGGTATATACCCAAGAGAAATGAAAACATATGTCCACACAAAAACTTGCACAGGAATGTTCACAGCAGTACTATTCATAATAGTCAAAAAGCAGAAACAACCTAAATGTCCATATACTGAAAAAATGTGGTATATCCATACAATGGAATATTATCCAGCCGTTAAAAGGAATGAAGTTCTGGGCTTCCCTGGTGGCGCAGTGGTTGCGCGTCCGCCTGCCGATGCAGGGGAACCGGGTTCGCGCCCCGGTCCGGGAGGATCCCGCGTGCCGCGGAGCGGCTGGGCCCGTGAGCC
>NC_041222.1:89147265-89191431 GCF_002837175.3 Physeter macrocephalus
AAAAAAAAAAGGAATGAAGTTCTGATATATGCTACAGCATGAATGAATCTTGAAAACATGACGCTAAGTGGGGAAAAAAAGCCAGACAGAAAGGCTACATATTTTATGATTCTATTTATATGAAATGCCCAGAACAGACAAATCCATAGAGACAAAAGTACGTTAGTGAGCAGTTAGGGCTGGGGATTGGGAGACGGGTGGCGAGATGGGCAGAGAGGGATGATAGCTAAAGGAAACAGATTTCTTTTTGAAGTGATGAGAAGTTCTAAAACTGAGTGTGGAGATGGTTGCACAACCCTGAGAATACACTAAAAATCATCGCATTGTACACTTTAAATGATGAGTTGCATTTGTATGTGAACTACGTCTCAGTAAACGCACATCAACAACAGTAAACGCACATCAACAAGAATGACTGATTTGGAGATGCTGGAAATGGGAAGGGAAAGAGGAAAGGCTCAGACAATAAGCAGAAAAGAAGTGGAAATGGAAAATAAGGTGGCTTCAGGAAAAGGTGGAGGTAGACTCAGTTTGGGGGATGAACTCCTGGATCCCTTCAATGTGCAAGGGTTTCCAACCTTATCCTCGCGTACAAGCCAATTTTCCTTTCCACCACACACCTCTGTGTTCCCTAGAAGTTAAACTCAACCTGAAAGACCCGGCGCTTGTGTTATGTTATCAGACCACTGCGCTGGGAAAGGGGTCGTCTTGTTTCTGACACAGATATCGGTAGTTTTGACCAGAACAAGGCAATGGAGAAAAATCTACGTTTCCCTCTGAGTCGACAAACCACTCTGGGTCCCCTCTCTACCCCTTCCCTGGCAGCTGAGAGCCAGGACCAGGACATGGGGAGTACAGGAGGTGTGGGAATAAGGAAGCACTGTCAATGGCAAAGGGGAGGGGGGACACTCCAGTCCTGTCATACAATCTTAATTATGACTTAGAGACGTTATGATTCTCGTGCCAAAGTTTACAGGGAAACACCACCAGAGATCAAAGTGTGTGGAAGGCACCCCGCCTGGACTGCGAAAGTCACGTGAATTAAGAGGGTCTACAGTACGTTGGCCCACTTTACAGCGTGGTCACACACACAGCTGGTCCTTCCAAACAGAAGTCCCGAGAATCTGTTTCCTATGTTCATGAGGACATGCCAGAGGAGTCGATGAGGCCGGGATATATTCAGGATGTGCTCATTTTACACAACAAGTTATTTAAAAAATAGATCCTTTTCATCATAACTGAACAAAGAGAAAGGAACAGATAAACAGAACTCGGTAAATCCAAATGTACTATGTCTTATTCCTCCTGATGATACACACACTCCAATATACCTTCCTTCTGTCTGCTCTGAAGGGGGAGGATGGTGGTTCCTAAAGATAAAGTTCATTTACATCACTTTAGCCATAGCGTTCCTCAAAAGGGAAATTCAAATGGCCACAATATTTCCCTTAGCCAGGAATCTGTGTGCTTTGCAAAATACTCTCCCCAACAGCGAAGTCTTTGACTCAGTTCTGTGATCTACAACATTCCCAAAGTAAGAGCTAAGACAAAAGCTTTTTTTTTTTAAGTATAGTTTTCAAATACAGTAATTCTAGATGCCAATAAAATGCTTAAAAGATCTCCACCAGCTCTTTCACAGGACAACAAAAGGAAAAACCACATGAAGGCACTCACTGTTCTTAAGCCCATCACTCCCGGTAAACAGGCAGTTTGCACACTTCCAACCAGCAGGCTCTTCCTGCGACTGACAGTGACACCTCTCTGTAAGTGACACCTCAGCTTAGGAGAACAGTCCCCCAATGAGAGAATCGTGGAATCAAACGACTCATTTGCAAAGCCTTTTTTCTTAACTGAAAAATAATGTGACTTTAATCACATTAACTTTCCTCCTCTTTACCTCTTTCCAAATCAGAATACCAAAACGCTGACTTTGCAGGAGTAAAATTAGGGAGGACAGAAGGGCCCTTTCATTTTTAAAAAAGCACACAAAGCAACCAAAAAGCAATTTGGTAAATATAAGCACTAAGCTAGAAAGAGGTATGTTTTTGCAGATAAGTCCTTAAAAAAATTAAACAAAGGCATGATAATATTTCAAAATACGGGCCCAAGACACGAGTTTATTTTAAACACAATTATGAGATCACTAAGTTCTACTCTGGTTTTCAGTTGGAAGCGTGGGTTGGGGGTACAGTGAAAAATGTTGGCTTCTTCGGGGGCCAGGTCAACTGGCCTAAGGTGACTTCTAAACGAAGGGGAACAGCTGAATCAGAGTTACCAGAGCTGTTCAATAGAGCCCCACGCCCAAAAATATAATACAGAAGATGTTTTTCTTTAAGTGGCTCCACAGGATACGCCTCAAACACCGACACCATCCAAGCTTAGCAACGTATGTTGAAAAACAGCCACTTCCCAAATTACCTAAATCAAAACACTCCAGCTAGGTGTTGTATTACAATAGTGGAGTCACAACAAAGATGCTTTCATATGAACTAACAAAGCAAGAAATAGAGAGGTCCTTTCCTTGGATCCAAATCCAGGCTTGCCAGCTGCATGTTTTAGGGCTGCATTGCACAGTAAAGGAGCCACTATGGGGCTCCTTCAGTAGCCATATGGGGCTACTGAAATTTAAATTAACTAAAATTAAAGAAGATTTAAAATTCAGTTAGTCTCACCAACCACATCCCAAGTGCTTAAGAGCCGCGTGAGGCGAATGGCTACCATGCACAGACGTGGAATACTTCTATCATCCCCAAAAGTTCTATGGGACAGGACTTATGGAATCTAAGAAACCAGTGCCTGCAGATGTTTTTGCTTGGAAAAAAAACTGGATAGGATCTTGAAACAACCTGAAATCTGCAAATCCTCCTCAAAATGAAGTTGGTGCTATTGTGTTTTAAGACAAAAAAGAAAATGAAATCTGCAAATTATTTACCATGATCAAAACACCTTAAAGGTTGTGGTTCTGGACAAAATGGTGTAAGCGCACTGTACCTGTCTCTCCCACTGAATAAATGCAGGGAACAGCTAGTTGGGGCTTCTGCAGTACTCGCAGACCTGAATTTAACACAGCTCAAGAATCACATATGGGCTTCAGCACAGAAGAAAGTGCCAGGAGATGCCTTCTAGCTCTTCTTGAGGAGTATAAAGTACAGATCTTCCTCGACTTACCATGGGATTATATCCCTATAAATCCACCCTAAGTTGAAAAAACTATAGAAACTGAAAATGCATTTAATACACCTAATCTACTAAGCATCCTAGCTTAGCCTAGCCTATCTTAAACGTGCTCAAAACACTTACATTAGCCTACAGTTGGGCAAAATTATCTACCAGAAACCCTATTTTATAATACAGAGTTGAATATCTCATGTAATTTATTGAATACTATAATGAAAGTGAAAAACAGAATGGTCATTCGGGTGCAGAATGGTCGTAAATGTTATCAGCTGTCTACCTTTGCAACTGCATGGCTGACTGGGAGCTGTGTCTCACTGCTGCTGCCCAGCATCACAAGAGAATATTGTACTGCATATTCCTAGCCCAGGAAAAAAATCAAAATTTAAAATTCGAAGTATGGTTACTACTGAATGAGTATCATTTTCACAACATCGTAAAGCTGAAAAATCGTAAGTCAAACCATCGTAAGTCGGGTAACATCTATATATCTTTCCCTACTAGAAGAGCACAGAGAGCAGCCCAGCTTTTTCTTTATCATTTTCTTCCTTTTTTCACTCTCTTGCACCCCCAGCCCAATGGGGTGATATGGAGATAGTACTGGAGGTAGCAACAGGTGACTGCAGGAGCCTAAAATTCAGAAGGAGAAGAACCTACTTCTGCAATTAGAGGAGTTGGGATCCCAAGCAGTGGTCAGACTCATTGCCTTTTTCTCTTTCTGTTCTCCAACTGCTTAGCCCTGGACATAGGCAGAGTCAAGGTGGGTATGGGGCAGAACATGTAACTAAAGCACAAGGTTTTGTGCCAGGGGATTGAAAATGGAAGTTCCAAGGAATCAGAAAGTACAAGGGAGGTCACAGGAGGGAAAAATTCAGAAAAGTGATCCCTTAAAGTTGTTTATAAACTCCTGAGACCACCCATGAGCTGTGCATGTATGGATTTGACCCTAAACAGATGTTAGAATAGAACTGAAAAATAGAACACCACTCAGGTCCCAGACTGGCCACAGCTTGGCACACACGCAAGACAGATCCAAATAGCACTACAAAGGCTTTGAGAGCAGAACTGTCACTGGAACCGCAAATACAGAAGGGTGTTGGGAGTTTGCAGACTGAACCAAATGGATCAACTGCCTGTGAAATCAGTATCAATATTCCCCATAGGGACTAAACAACACTCAGAGTCTTGTAGCCAAAATATAATATGTTAAATCTCCGTGATGCAATCCAAAAGTACTCAACATACAGAGAACCAGGAAAATACAATCAATAGACATTAAAAACAAGATGACATAAATGCTGGAATTATCTGACAAAAACTTTAATACAACTACTATAAAAATGCTCCAATAAGGAATAAGCACTTTGGAAACCAAAAGAAAGAAGGAATGTCTCGGCAAAGAAATTGAAGATATTAAAAAAAAAAAAAAAAAAAGGAAATTTTAGAGTAAAAAACATACAATAAATGGAAGAAAATCTCACTGGATGAGATTGATACTAGTATGGAGATGATAGAGAGGTGTCAATAAAAATTATAGAATCTGGACAAAAAGAGAAAAAAGATTGAGAAATAAATGAACAAACCCTCACAGACTTGTGAGACAAAATAAATAGTCTAACATTTGTATCATCAGAGTCCCAGAAGGAAATGGAAAAAAAATGAAAAAAATCATGGCTAGGAACTTCCTAAATGTGGCAAAAAATGTAAACCCACAAAACAAAGAAACTCAGTGAACCCCCGAAAAAAATAAACCCAAAGAAATCTACACTCAAACATATAATAATCAAACCACTAAAAAAAACCCTAAAGACATGGACAAAGAGAAAAGAATCTGAAAAGCAATCAGAGAAAAACAACAAATTATTTATTTTAAAGGAAAAACTACATTAATGGCTGCAGATTTCTCATTAAAAATAATGGAGGTCAGAAGGATGTGGAACAGATATTAAAGTGTTCAAAGAAGCAAACTATCAACCCAGAATTCTACACCCACTCAGCGAAAACGTATTTGCAGAATGAAGGTTTTAGAATATTTTGAAACGTAGGAAAACTAACAGAATTTATTGTCAGCAGACTGGCAGTGAAAGAACTACTAAAGGAAGTACTTAATACAGAAGAGAGTTAATATCAGAAGAAAAACTTGGATGATCAAGAATGAAGGAAGAAGAACAAAACTGGTAAACTGAAACCTTCCTACATTGATGGTGAGAATGCAAAATGGTACAGCCACTCTGAAAAACAATATAGTAGTTTCTTAAAAAATTGAACATACGCATCATACAACACAGCAATCCCATGCCTAGCATTTACTATAGAGAAATGAAAACTCATGTTCTCACAAAAACCGGTACATGAATATTAAAGCAGCTCTATTTATGACCATCAAAACTAGAAGTAGGGCTTCCCTGGTGGCGCAGTCGTTGAGAGTCCGCCTGCCGATGCAGGGGACGTGGGTTCGTGCCCTGGTCCGGGAGGATCCCACATGCCGCAGAGCGGCTGGGCCCGTGGGCCATGGCCGCTGAGCCTGCGCGTCCGGAGCCTGTGCTCCGCAATGGGAGAGGCCACAGCAGTGAGAGGCCCGCGTACAGCAAAAAAAAAAAACAAAAAAAAAAACCTAGAAGTAACGCAAATGCCCTTCAACAGGTGAATGGACAAGCAAATTATGCTTCACCCATACAATGGACTATTGCACAGCAGTAAAAAGTAATGAACTATTGATACTTGGAACAACGTGGGTGAATCACAAAGGCATTATGCTGACTCAGGGTTAAATACTTTATGATTCTACTACCTGACATTCCTGAAAAGACAAAATATAGGACAGAGAACAAAGAGATCAGTGGTTGCCAAAGCTTTTGGGTGCAGGGAGGAGCAACTATAAAGGGGTACCTCAAGGAAGTTTGGGGAGTGCTGGAACTGTTCTGTATCCTGATTTTGGTGGTGGTTATACAAATATATCTGTCCTTGTGATGTTGAAAGCAACTCAGGATCAAAAATGATTTTTTAATGTTGAATAAAATACTGAATGAATGCTGAAAATGCAGACATCAAAAGAAACAAAAGGGCTTCCCTGGTGGCGCAGTAGGTGAGAGCCTGCCTGCCGATGCAGGAGCACAGGTTTGTGCCCTGGTCCGGGAGGATCCCACATGCCGCGGAGCGGCTGGGTCCGTGAGCCATGGCCGTTGAGCCTACGCGTCCAGAGCCTGTGCTCCGCAACGGGAGGGGCCACAACAGTGAGAGGCCAGCGTACCGCACAAAAAAAAAAGAAACAAAAAAAGCCCTTACATTTCAACCACTCTGGACTGCATTATTTCATGCAGCCTGCAAATGGCCCTTAGCCACAGATTTGGAACTCATTTTTAAGGAGAGTCTGAGTAAGTGTGTATAATATTTTTATATACCTGGGGAAAATATTTATTCTAATGACACTCACAGGAGCAAGAAAACTCCACTCATGATCATCCTTTAGTTTCCAGAATGCTATTAGCAGAATTCATATTAAGTAAAAATACAGTTGTAAAGATTGTTAATACAAACATTAAAAATAGTATTGTTCCACAGGTCAATCAAATTACTCTTTAAAGTGGCACCTTCCAGAGAAAGGCACTAACATCCAGATTTAAGAACTCTCCTGACAACAGAAACTCCTGGTTGTTTCAACATGGCTCACAGGGTGAGACCACTATTTTCTCCAGAGGTAAGAAAGTACAACTTGAGATGGTCTGTGCTGTGCTGCCCCTCCTCGGCTCTAGTATGCAGCTCTCCCCTCTGCCTCTGCCCTGGAGAGTCTCATTTTCTCTGTTTATGCATTGGGTTCCCTCCATGTGTAGAGCAACTGTCTGATTGTGTTTATGTATTGGGTTCCCACCATGTATAAAGCAGCTGTCTGATTGATATATCACTGTTTGTTTTTCTCTATCTAAACCATTATCTGTGTCTTTTACTCTCTCTTTCTATCATTCTTCCATCTTGTCACTTATTGGTCCTGATATATCACGCAGCATGCACTAGATAAATGTCTGATGAATGAATGAATGAATCAGCCTGCAGACTGGAAGAATGTGTTTGTGTACTGTAATAATACAAATGTGTATATCCCTATCTTTTGGAGGGCCCACCCTCCAAAATCCAGGTGGGCCTTGGCATTGCTTTGACCCATAGAATAGAGAGGAAATGACCATATGCCAGTCTGTATGAAGCCTGTAACTAGCCAGATTCCACTTTCTGTCCTTAGAACACTCACTCTTGGGAGAGTCCTTCTTGGACACTGGCTGCCACACCATGAGTAGGCCAAGTCATATGGAGAGGTTACATATGGGAGCTCAGGACAAGAGATCCCCTGAGCTCTGAGCCAAAAAACAGCATCAACCACCTGCCATGTCAGTGCACCATCTTGGATGATCAGCCCAATTGAACCTTCTGATGAGACTGCAGCCCCAGATGACACCTTACCACAGCCTCACAAAAGACCCCAAGTAGGAACCCTGTCAACCCACAGAACTGGGTGGCATAATAATAAACTACAGGTTTAAGCCTCTAAGTTGTGGAGTGTTTTGTTATTACAGCAACAGATAACCAAAACAGATCTGTGGAAGAATTTCATTTTCTCCATAAATAATTCTAAATAAAGAAGTTTACATTATTTATTTAAACTCATTTGCTCTTTCTTTCTTTCTAATTATTTATTCATTCATTCATTCATGCTTTCTGGGAAAAGTCAGCATCACCATAAAAGAGATTCCCCATCTTTGGTAAAATTAAAGTTAAGGTGAGTCTATGGGGGGTGGAAAGTTTTCTGACCTGGCTCCCTCATGTAAATGCATTTGGAGCTATAGCCTCAGGTTGGCACTATTCAGCCTTTGATTTGTCCGGTCACGTTAATTATGAATAAATGCATCACTCAAGGAAAGATACTTTTTTTTTCCAACGGATTGTCGGATTTCCAATACACCCAATAACTCTTCCTCCCTCTCCTGCTCGGCCTTGAGGGGGGATCAGGCAGCATTTACACACGACCAGAATCAACTCCATTTTTGTCAAGACAGACTTTTGTAAGGTTGCTAGTAAGTTAACTCTTCTTTCATTTCAGCATTTCCCAACTCCTCCTCTTGGGCTGCTGTGCTTAAAGATCAGTGTATTCCATGGGCCCCCTCATACTACATGGTGCTCAATAGGCAGCACTGTCAACTGTCAAAACACAGGGCCTGCATTTTACTATGTAACCCAGGAGGCTGGGCTAGAGATATAAAAATATACAGAATAAGAACTCCTTTAGCAGCCCCTCAATATAAATTAGGAAGGCATGGCCCACAGCCAAAGTAACAACACACGTTGGGGGACAGAAAAGGACCTGGACAGTATGGTCCTGTTCACAGTGAGAAAAATTAAAGCGCCTTGGGGTGCTTTGCCTAAAACTAAGAAACTATACCCACAAAGGTCCACAGACCCAACGTCCCCTTAATTCACGTTTTTGACTCTGTAGGAGAACGTGAGTACAGTTCTTCAAAAATTCTTAAAGTTGGGCTTCCCTGGTGGCGCAGTGGTTGCGAGTCCGCCTGCCGATGCAGGGGACACGGGTTCGTGCCCCGGTCCGGAAAGATCCCACATGCCGCTGAGCGGCTGGGCCCGTGAGCCATGGCCGCTGAGCCTGCGCGTCCGGAGCCTGTGCTCCGCAACGGGAGGGGCCACATCAGTGAGAGGCCCGCGTACCGCAAAAAAAAAAAAAAAAATTCTTAAAGTTCACGGAGACTTAACATTTTCATTTTATCATCGTCATCGTACTTTCCTCCAATTTTGACAGCAATGGGATAAGGCTGGTCCCCATGACTCCTGGCCCTGTGGGTCTGGTTCCTTCCTCTGGATGAAACTCATAAAGGTTGGTTTTTACCCACTCCTCGCACTGCCCCAATCCCATCATTTTGCATTTATGAAAAGTACAAATTGACTCATTTACTACTGCTTGTGTGCCTCTGGCCCGTATCCCCCTTGTCAGCCAGTGAAAGTGTTTGGCAATAACACCATAATGCCACCAAGGGAACACAGGGTGCAATAAGGCCTCTTTGTTACAGTCCCAGGGACATCTGAAGTGCAGTTTAACCAGGCGAGATGCACATACCAGCTCTACAGTAACATACTGTACCCAGCCCAGCAATAAATATTGCTGCATTGACAGCACTGTAATTTATCCAGCGCTGAGCAGCTGAATACCTGAGTCCAGTGTCTCATTCTACATCCAAATTCTTCCATAAAGAGATGCCTTCAGGGAAACTTTTTCTCCCCTGAAAATTCAGGTTGTAAATTACCTTTGACAAATTAACTTTCACTTCTCCTTGGAGATAGATTTTAAAAGGAGAGTGTCTAAGAGAGTACATTAAAGGCTTTTCCATCTGGTGGTCTGTTGGATTGGCTGGGGGAGCTGGGCTTCTTTTGCTTCAACAAAGACTTACAGCCATAATTCAGTGTCTGTCCATAGAAAATCAAGTCAGGACATGGGGGAATGATAGCCACCTGGAAGGGGGCTGCCAAAGCCCCGCTCCCAAAAAGGCCCTCCAGGAACCATTAAATTTGGGCTTACACTCAGAGAAAGAGAGAAGACTCTTCATTTCCACTCTGATGGTGGAAAATCAATCTGCTTCCCGGCAGGATTGTTCCAGCAAAAGGCTCTCGAGCAACTTCTACTAAGCCAACTTCTCTGGGAGTCACGGGAGGTTCTTCATGGCCCCTGTGAAACCCACTGACCAGTCACAGCAAGTCCAGACTCCACTTTTGCCCCATGAAGTGACATACACACTCACCAGGACTCAATCACATCTGTTCTAAGGCCTGCTTATGCCAGTGGCACTTATGGTCATTAAAATACATAATTAAATATTATTTAAATGTGTAATATTTATGAGGAAATATGAGGGTAAAAAGAGTTCTTTCTAGGAAAGCTAAGTGGGTTTTGAAAGGACTCAATACAATGAATAAAAACTATTTTAGAATGAGGTGTGGAAGATAAAACTATAAATGACTAAGAAGATATTATAAACATCTGACCTCGGCCTGCTTCACAGGTTTCTTTCAGTTTTCATTTCATTTCTAAAGAAACCAAACTCAAAACCTTGGATGTAGCTTATGCAAGGAAGACAACTGAGGACTCCTATCAGGTGACCCTCACCAAAAGACCTTGGCTTACATCAAAAGACTGGTGGCTTCATGTATATTTATATGATTTACGTTGAATACAATGTTTAATACATTGATTATTATTTTCATATGTTTCACTAACTTTAAAAGACTTTTCTTTGATTAGCCCACCCAATTACAAGTCCTGGCAGCAGATGGTAAGCAGATTTCTATTCTAATTTCAATATGCAATGCTATCAGTGTAATGCCTATAGATATTCTCCAAAGCCTTTCATATTTTTGTTGATACCAACTTTCTAAATGGATAAGAATTTGACTCAATCAGAAGTAACAAATATCTGGCAATAAGAAGTATATGTAGAAATCCTAGTAGAGTACTCAATCCACTTGAGAAAGGTGTAGAAATGTAAATTCTTTTCAAGGAATCTCCAAGTGCCCTTAAGAAAGTAACTGGTTATGGCTTCCCTGGTGGCGCAGTGGTTGCGCGTCCGCCTGCCGATGCAGGGGAGCCGGGTTCGCGCCCCGGTATGGGGGGATCCCACATGCCGCGGAGCGGCTGGGCCCGTGAGCCGTGGCCGCTGGGCCTGCGCGTCCGGAGTCTGTGCTCCGCAACGGGAGAGGCCGCGGCGGAGGAAGGCCCGCATACCACAAAAAAAAAAAAAAAAAAAAAAAAAAAAAAAGTAACTGGTTCATTTTCTTATTTTTAAGGGTCAGTAGAAAATAGGAGAGGCCAATTGCAGTGCTTCTCAAATTATTGCATCCAGAAGCGAAAAAATGCTGGATTGACCTCATGCTTTCTCTGTTTTCCTTTCTAAAAGCCCCACAAAGTAATAAGAATGAGATAAAATAAGGTATAAACCCATAACCACAAAGAGAACAAGAGAAAGATCACAGGAGGTGAGAGAGCTCCATAAATTTATAGAAGAAAGCAAGTCAACAGACTCATGGTACAACAGGTAGGAACACCCAAAGCTTAGGGGAGCTAGGGGGGATGCAACTGAAAAATAAAACAGTATAAAGGGGGTCCAAGTGTCTAGCACAGGCATAGAAAGACTCAGAATTCAGAAATACTGACCAAGTTTATCCAAGAGCAAGGCAAGGGTGAAAAACAGCAGGACTGCAAATCTATAGATGGACAAGCAGAAACCCAAACCATCAACTCTCATCCCTACTGGGCCCACAACCCTTTCCCATCTGAGCCCAGAGCAGGCCTGGCGCTCAGGTATCTATTTCTTATCTTTCTTCTAATCCCCACAGCGGACCAAAGAAAAAGGGTGTGCCAGTCATTCAAGAGTAAAGCAAAATGGACCACCTAGGAACAGACTTGTATATCTTGCAAAGTACCCAGCCCCTGACACTTAACCTGAAGTGAGTCCACCCATCCGTATTGGTAAATGGGCCCCACAAATCATATGCTACCGCTTTAATCAGAAATCAACGAAGAATTACCACACATTTGAAGAAAGCCCCCATTTGGAAAAAGAGGTACCAAGATAAGAACACAAACAAACAAATGACTCCAGAGGCGTCAAAAGAAAGAAAACTAAACCTTTGGAGACAGTAGAGAGATGGTATTGGATTCTTTGAAAATTACCGGAAAACAATGAAATAGGAATCATTAGAGAAGGAGGAGCTACTGGAAATTAAAATATGATGCCCAAGTTAAAAGCAAAATTCAGTGGAAGGACTGGAAGATAAAGCTGAAATTTCACAAGGAGAGCAAAAAGGAAAGGGGGAGTTTTAGAAAGATAAAACAGAAAAAAAAAATGGAGCAAGGGATTAAAAAAAAAGAACACAAAGAACATTCCCAAGCTGAAAGACTCAAGTATCCATATTAAAAGAGCCAAGCCAGCACTCAGAACAACAAACCATGCTGTTGTTCACCTGATACTAATGTAAAAGACATGTACATCTAATATACCATCATGAAATTTCAGAACACCAAAGATAAATAGAAGATCGTCAAATCTCTCCAAGCAAAAACGAGTCACCAGAGAAGAAATGAGGCTGCAAGTGGCAGTGGACCTCTCAGAAGGCAGCACAGTGTGCTAGGCAACTGTGGGTGATGTTCCAGGGAACATGACATCCAACTGAGAATGATACCCAGTCAAACTATTTTGTGTGTGTGTGTGTGTGTGTGTGTGTGTGTGTGTGTGTGTGTGTGACTTACAAGGACTCAGAAAACTTACCACTGACACAGCATTTCTTAGAAAGTTCCTATCTCATCTTCCCATGCCTCCCTTCACTCTCCTTCCAACCTCACTCACCACCACACACTCAAGGTTTCATCCACACTTCCTGAAAGAAGAAGAAGATCAGGAAGTCCCACGGATGCCTGGTGTGGGGAGCATGCCCATCCCTAAGTCAGGTATCCAGCCTAGACAGACGGGAGACAGAAAAACACAGATTAAGCTCCCCAGGGGATTGAGGGTTTTTCTGACCAAAAACGACCAAGAAGGTCAGACAAAGACTACCATGTCAGAAAAAGAAGAGATACCTATAAAGGCAAAATTATCATCTAGATGTTCGCAAAAAACTCAATTTCCAGGAAACATATTAAGTGTTGCCAGATAACTCTATTACATTCACTCGATTCTTGTTCAGTCTCTTAGTAATTCTGAATAACCATAGCAAATGACATTATCAAATCATTTTGCAGCTGGAGGGTTTTTTGTTGTTGTTGTTGTTGTTTCTGCGGTACGCGGGCCTCTCACTGTTGTGGCCTGTCCCGTTGCGGAGCACAGGCTCCGGACGCGCAGGCTCAGCGGCCATGGCTCACGGGCCCAGCCGCTCTGCGGCATGTGGGATCTTCCCGGACCGGGGCACGAACCCGTGTCCCCTGCATCGGCAGGCGGACTCTCAACCACTGCGCCACCAGGGAAGCCCTGGAGTTTTTTATATACCAGTTATTCCTGTTATGTCCATTGATAGACTACATTATATTTAGGCAAGTTGCTTATTCTCCCAGGGTTAGATTTAAACTAAAAACAGGAGGGGAAAGGGGCCAAAGGGGTAATAATACTTGCCTCTTACCTCAGTAGGAGGTTGTAAGATTTATAACTCGATTGCATTTGCAAACTGTTCCAGAGCTCCCGAAGGAGAAGGACTATAAATAAGGTATTATTATCCCCAAAGATAATCCATAATTTTCTCATCAAAAGGAGGCTAACAAAGAAAGACTTTAAGGATGGAGACCCCTTCATTTGTTTAAGCCTCTAGCTTTAACAAGATTTCCAGAGTATTTAGAACTTCACAGGGCCCCAGTACCACCTCTGGTTTTCTCCAACAAATGGAATATTTACAGTATCTGAGAAATCCCTTTCTGACTAGAAAAATACCAGAGTAGCATTGTAACTGTGCCCATTCATTCAATTCTCTTATTCTACAGACCAGTATAGGATGGGGTGGTGGAGGGCAGTAAGAATGAATGAATCTCACCTCAACAGACCATGACAGCCCCTCCCCTCCTCGGGTTCAAGGTCCTGTGTTCCTTCACACCTCCATGGCTCTTCTTCTCCTCCACCTGTGAAAATGACTTGCCCCTCACCGTCAGCTCCAGAGGCCACATCCTCTCCACAAAGCTTTCCTGGCCTCACCTGGCAGAAGCAGGTGCTTTATTTATAGGTCATCAACTGGTATTTCATACAGACCCACCCACCTCATAGCATCTACCAAACTGAACAATTATTCACTTGTTTGGCTCCGCCTGTAAAACATGGGTTACCTAAGGACAGAGTCTGTTTATTCACTGGCAACCTTCCGAGAAGCTCCTCATTACACATTTGGGACTCTCTTGGGCTTGACACCTTTTTTTGTGGAATGAATGTGGCAAATTAGTCTCTTTGCAACACCACTCAGAGGCTTCAGGCAAACTGTGGCCCACCATCTTCTACGAAGCATAAACGTGAGAAGGGTCCTCACTTACTAGAGGACAAAATTAAAAGCCAACCATGCTTCTAGAATACTCCTGCAAAACTCCAGTTTTCTTAAAAAGACAAATCCAAAAGAAAGGCACCCCCAAAGGTCATGGAAATTGATCAAAAAGGAGCTCTGAATACGTGGCATATATTCACTCACGTCACCAGCGAATGGGACTTGGGCTCTGTTCCAGGAAAGGAAATGGGGAATCCCAGCACCCTGAGCCACAGGAGCAGTGGGGAAAGTGACAACATCCTTCTAAATTTAAGGAAAAAGGATAAGGCCATGAGAAGATGAACCGACCCTCTTTACCGCTCTACTTCCTTTTTTTTTTAAGATAAATTTAGTTATTTATTTTCTGAATAAGAGATATACATACATACACATGAAATGTATCAAAATTCAAAAGTTATAAAGAAATGGAAGGTAAGGTCTTCTTCCACTCTTGCCCCCCAGCCACCCATCCCCCCACTCTGCAGAGGCAACAACTTCAGCTTTCTTTAAATATCCACGAATCCTTGATCTCTTCCGACGTACAGTCAGGCATTTATGACGGTCAGAACATGCCTACCAAAAAACAAATCCTAGGAAAACCCTGGGGCCTGACCAAAGCCTGGGCCCCAAAGACTAAGTGAAGACCTCACCAAGTATCAAGAGAGTCCTGCTAACTTAGACAAGGACTATGGAGGGTTTAGTTTCCAACCCCTGCCCTTGCCCGTGCCTCCTCTTAAAACTCAGAGCCTTTGCCTCTTTTTGCACACACATTGTCTGAGAAGATTCTTAGCAAGGTTAAGGAGGGCAAAACTGAGTATTTCATCATAGCAAATGTTGGCCAGATAGAATGTCAATACAAAAAAAAGCCCAGTTAATAACTGCTTTGGGCTGAATGGTGTCGCCAAAATTCATATGTTGAAGCCCTAACCCCCAGTACTTCTGAATGTGACTGTTTTTGGAGAAAGGGCCTTTAAAGAGGTGATTAAGATAAAAATAAAGTCATTAGGGTGGGTCCCAATCCAATCTGACTGGTGTCCTTATAAAAGGGGAATTTTGGACACAGATACACATGCCAGGGAAGATGGCCATCTACAAGCCAAGGACAGAGGCCTCAGAAAAATCACCCTGCCGACACCTTGATCCCAGACTTCCAGCCTCCAGAACTGTGAGGAAATAAATTTTGGGTGTTTAAGCCACCCTGTGTGTGGTACTTTGTAATAGCAGCCCTAGCAAGCTAATATAGTAATAAATACACTTAAAGTGTTTATGGTTGTAGACACAGTCACATTAGGTAATGACACAATAATCACAAGCTCCCGTGGCAGGATGATAATCCACGGAATAAAACATATTAACATAAGTAAACTAATGAATAAAGTGAGAGTTTGATGAGGAACAGGATGGTTTCAAAGTACCTCCCCACCAAATACCAAATACTGATCAATTTCAAAGGGAGAGCCTGGCAGATGCCACCTCATCAGTGAACTTCATCAGTTAGGGACAGACTGGACCTACGTGCCATCTGATAGAAGGCAGTGAGAAAGATATACATAACATCACGTCTACATTAGTCCTGCTGAATATACAAACCCTGATAAACCCAAACTGTGGGACTTTCTGCAAAAGTGGGCTGTTCCATTCACAAGTGTCAAGATTGCAAAGATCAAGAACAGGCTGAGGAATGTCCCAGACTGGAAGAGACCAAATGCAGCATGTGATCCTGAATTGGATTCTTCTGTGCAAAGGACATACCTGGGACCACCAGTGAAAGTGTCCTGGATGGGATCGGATGGTAATTATGTTATCAATACTAAATCCTTGATTTTGATGGTGGTAAAATTAGGATTACGTACAAGAATGTCCTTGTTTGTAGGAAATACACACTAAGGTATTTAGGGGTGATGATGCATCTTGTCAGCCACTTACCTTCAAGTGGTTCAGGGGAAAAATGTTCTGTGTACTGTACCTGCAACTTTCCAGTTAAGTTCTGAACTTCATACATATAATTTGGAAAAAATCAAAAAACTCTACACGACTAAACACATTGGAGTGCTTGATAGGAATATCATACTTGATTAGATAATATGCAACCATTAAAAGTGGTGGTTGTAAAAAGACTAAATAGGCAACAAGAAAAGATGTTTATGTAATGAAAGCATGTTGATATGATTACAAATGTGTGAAAATGGAAGTAAATACTCCAAAATTTTTAAGAGTGCATTATCTCCAGTGGTGTAATTACAAATAATTTGTTTTCTTCTTTATACTACTTTCCTTCCAAATATTGACATACATGCACCCATTTTATAGGTGAAAAATTTAGGAGGCGGGTGAGCACCACTGGGTTGTTAAGCCTTGTCAGCCAAGGCCATTACCAAAGAGCAAAAACAAGGCCATGTGGGAATATTGCAAAGAAAAAGGGCTTCTAGGGAAAGTCCCTATGAGGACAAGGAGCTTTGCGAGGTGAAGAGATGATGAGAGTGGGGGCTGGGGATATGCTGGGGAGAGGTGTTAAGAGATCATTGTCATAGTGAGTGAAGTAAGTCAGCCAGAGAAAGACACATATCATATGATATCGCTTGTATTCGGAATCCAAAAAAAAGGTTACAAATGAACCTATTTACAAAACAGAAAGAGTCACAGATGTAGAAAACAAATTGATGGTTACCAGGGGGTAAGGAGGAGGGTGTGATAAACTGGGAGATTGGGATTGACATATACACACTAGTATATATAAAATAGATAACTAATAAGAACCTACTATATAGCACAGAGAACTCTACTCAATACTCTGTAATCACCTATATGGGAAAAGAATCTAACAAAGAGTGGAATATATATATGTATAACTGATTCACTTCGCTGTACAGCAGAAACTAACACAAAATTGTAAATCAACTGTACTCCAATAAAAATTTTAAAAAAGACTAAAATTCTAAAGCAGAGGCTGGGAAGAAAGTTCTATTAAGGGGCCAGGAGGGCAGTAGCCTCTCCTAGGCTGGGCATCACTGTGTCCCCATATAGCTGGGCAGAGGGGGTGCAAGGCTCCGGGCGGAGCCACCTCTCCTTGTTAATCCAGGGCAGAAGCCTACTGATTCTACAGCAAGTAAGGTTTGGTTCTGGCCCGTTCAACCCCGAAAGAGAACCCAGAACTGATCACTCAGCCCAAAGAACTGGCCCACTACCAAGGCAACCACACCCCAAGAGAGTTGTAAGTTGGCCTCTAAGTGACCATGAAGAGGCAATGAAAATGCTGAGTGAAAAAAGCAGGCAGCAAAAGCATCCATAACATGCCTCTACTTATATAAATGTCAAAAACAAGCAAAACTAAGCCATATGCCATTTAGGGGGTGTTAGGGACTTAACTGTATCCCCCCTAAAATTCATACATTGAAGTCCTAACCTCCAATACCTGAGAAGGTGATTACAGTTGGAGATAGGGTCTTCTAAGAAGTAATTAAGTTTGCATGAGGTGGTTGCAGTGGGCCCTAATCCAGTATGACTAGTGTCCCTGCAAGAGGAGATTAGGACACAGACACACACACAGGGAGGACCATGTGAGGACACAGGGAGAAGACAGCCATCTGCAAGCCAAGGAGAGAGGCCTCAGGAGAAACAACCCTGACCACACCTTGATCTTGGACTTCCAGCTTCCAGAACTATAAGGAAATAAATTTTTGTTGTTTAAGCCTCCCAAGCACTTTGTTATGGCAGCTCTAGCAAACTAATCCAGGGGTACCCACTACTATATGGTAAAATTACAATTAGCACAAAATAAGAGGACAATCGTTACCTTGGAAACCGATGGGACCCAGAACACTTCTTAGGAACCGAGAATGAAGCTCAGCTTCTTAAACTGGGTGGTAGGTACCCAACTGCTCATTTTATCACTCTTCACACTGTACACTCACATTTTCTATACTATTTTGCATGATAATATAAAATGTTTAAAGGTGAAAGGGAGCTGGATCTCAACACTGCACCATCCAGGATGGAAGCCACTAGCCACATGGGGCTCTTTAAATCTAAATTAATTAAAATCAAGTAATACAATTAGAAACTTAGTTCCTTAGCTGCACTAGTCACATTTCAAGTGCTCAATAGCCACGTGGCTGGTGGCTACTTTTTTGGACACCATGAATGTAGCATGTTTTCATCATGGCAGAAAATTCTATTGGGCAGCGCTGCTCCATACGATTTCACCTACAAGAGGCCTCAGAATGAGACACGTGAGGACTAGAATCCTCTCACTCCCAACAGGAAAGCTCCCTTTGTCCTGTGTTCTGGCAGCCGCAACTACCTCCACACTGCCCTTGCCTCTGGAAGTTGCTGGGTCAATTTTCACAAAGCACTCGCTTGAGCCGAAATCCCGCCAAAGTCCCTTCTCCTAAGGAGATGCCACCCCAGTCCCAGCTGGGAGTAAAATCTCAGGGGATTTCATACCAACACGGTTCTTGCCAGGCTGCATGTGTGTCTTGGGAAGCATGTTAAGGTCACTGCCAAAGCCACATGAGGGAAAAACCAGAGAGAAAAAACACCATGGCGCTCAACCAAAAGGAAACTGGAAGAGTTGCCCGAGGAATCTCAGTCTGGAAAGTTGAGGTGCTTAAGTCCTAATCCCTTTCTTTTCTCCTTCTTTTCACCACTCTGTCAGTCCTTTTCAATTCAGTTCCATCGTTCCTCATTCAACACCATCCAATAAAGCCTGCCTCACCTGTCCACATGTCAGTTTCTGCCCAACTAAATCCAAATAAACACAAGCAGAAACACCCCGGTGGAGGCCCTTTGCCCTAGCATTTCAGATTCCACCTCACAGTGATGTGTGTGTGACAGACAGTCACCCCTCCAGGAATCACTGGGGGAGAACTCAGGTGCAATTTACCTAATTGACCTACAAAGAGGATTACTAACTCTCCACTTATCCTTGATCACCTTTAAAAAAAAAAGCCAGGCCTTCTAGGTACGCACAGCTTCTATATTCTACATTCTCCATTCACCATGACTGTTTTCCTGATAGTTTTTAACATTGTCAGAATATTAATGCTGCAGGGCTTTATCTCAATCTTCTCCCTGATCTGACAATTATCTAACAAACTCTTTCCTCTACTGGATTTTTGGCTTGAGCAGCAGCTAAAGCGTCCCTCGGACTGCCAAGCATGTCCAAGACTGATCTATGCATCCACAGAGCACGCTTCCATTTCCAGTTTGGCAAAACTTTTGAGTCCTTTTTTTTTTTTAATTAAATGAATGTCAGGATATAATCTGGAGAGATATTAACACCCACTGAATTAAGTCCAAAGAACTTTTGGGACCAACTTTTTTAAACCATATTTTCTAAATTAAGTCATCGACTTCCTGTGCTGAGAAGGTGATTAACTGGTGGGCGAGACAATGTAGGAAACACTTTATTGCCCTAACTCCGAATTTTCTGTTACCTGGCAGAGCTCACTAAGCCTTCTACCAAGAAAGCTAACACACCTTTGAGCTCAGGAGTCCAGACCTGGCAGTTCCCAGAACCCAAGGTGATTAAGCTGGAAGCCCTCTCCACCTCCACTTTCCCCCACTCGAGCCTCTGTACCCCAGCTCTCTCCCATTTGTTAGCCAGGCGCAGGGAGAGAGCCCGGTTTCCAAAGAGCAGCATGGCCTACAGCTGGCCGGAAAACAAAGGGACTGGGGGGGGTGGGCGGAGGGCGGGCAGCAGAGGGCCGAGGAGAGGTTAAAAACAAAACAAAACAAACAAGACAGCCTCTGCAAAAGTTTGGGGGGAGTGGTCTATGGTTCTGGAGGCCCACTCCCGGACCTCCTCCACAGGAATGAACCAGCCTCCACAGACTTCCTGTGTCATCTAGCCCAACACAGGCTGTCACATCAGGATGACCACTTGTCCTCCTTAAAGTGCTTCACGATCCCTTCATCCCACCCTTGGGGTGGCAGGGGAGGGGCTTCTCGATGGCCACAAGTAGAGTGTGACCCCATGCCTGCCTTGCTGCACCAGGTGAGTATGACATAGGATGGAATTAAAGGACAGGGCTAGATGCCTGGGCGAGGCTGGGATCAGAAAGGAAGGGGAGAGTTACCACAATGTAATTCCAACATGAAACCTCCAAAACCCCTCTCCGTCCAGCTTGTGATCGTCTCCATTAGTGAGATTTAATTTAATGTGTTTAAGTCAATCTACCATTTGCAAGATGTAAGACCTTATTTCAATCCTGGTTGAACAATAAAAAATAAAATAATCATGAAATCAACAGTGAAATGTGAACACTGATTGCATATTTTATTTTATGAAATAATTGTTCACTGTTTCAAGTGTGATAATGGCAGAATGCAGTTCCTTTGTCAAGGCGTCCTTATCTTTTTAAGACACATAATAAAGTACGAGTGAAATGAATTCAAAGAGCAGAAGGGGAGAGAATGGAGGTGTGAATAGACTATTATTATTGGAGCCAGTGAGGGGGTGGGGTCCACGGGGTGGGGGGAGGGTGGTGCTAGAAGGGTGCTACTCCCTCTACTTCTGTAGGAGTCGGAAATTTTCCGTAAAGAAAACTCCTATCATTCCTAGCAATCCTTCCCCCTCTCCACTTTGAGGGTGCGACATAAGTCCAGGCTGACCTGGGATGGAATGATGACATGTACACCACGGACTCTGTCTACACCTCAGACTGTCTACACCTCGGCGTCTGGGCAGGGGGGCCAGGATGGGAGCAGCTGCCTCCCCGCCCCCACCCCCGCACCCACCCAATGCTGAGACAAAGGTCTTCCGATTTCGTGCTCCGGGGGCTATGCAGGAGGGTTAGGAAGTGATCCCTGACCACCCCATGCTTCTCTGGAAATACAAACCAAATTCCGTTCCCGGGATGAGGTTTCTTTTCTCCTTAAGAAAATCAGGTTTTCCAGCTTCGCGGGGAGGGGTGGGTGGCAGAGGGTGTAATTGCAGGGTTCTGGAGAGCACAGAGACCCAGCACTCTGGGGTGTTTGGCCGGCAGCAGGGAGATTAGCAGATGAAAGGAAAAGATAATATTACCTGCTGGGGTTATCTTTCTTCTCACCAAGGGTCACGAACCCATTACTCACCATTTAAAAGCCCTGCAGGAGAGGATCCTATGAATATATAAAAACAGACCCAAGAGGGGCTCCCCTGACAACAGGAGAGACAGCCCGCCTTTCTTTTATCCAGGATCCCAGGATCTTAAGGAAATTCAACCTCTACAAGCATCCGGAGCAAAACAGCTTTTAACGTCTCTGGCTCCCCAGAAGGGACCCAAAAAGGCAAGGCTGAGCAGAACCCGCCGGGTAAGGGTTTTGCTTCAGGGGACAATCTCCCATCCCAGGCACAGGGCACATTGAGGGAAGATCAGAGTTCCATTTCTAACATCCAATTATTCATAGGCTTCGGGGTTCATTTCTTTTTCAGGTTTGGAATAATTTAGAGGTACTACTTCAGATGTATCCAGAAAAAGTGAATGAATAATACAACAGCCAAATTACAGTCCTATTCCTTTCTCAGTCCCCTTACAAAGGCCCCTACTATCCTGAATTTATATTATTTTAGTATTCTCATAAATAGCTTTACACTTTTACCATATATGCATTTATCCCAAATCAACATATAAGATTGCTCTGCATAGATTTAACCTTTACTTAAATAGAATCGGGCCATTTGGATCCTCTTACAACTGGCTTTTCCTACTCAAGGTATGCTGTGAGAGCCTGTGGCTCCACTCAATAAATACATCACAATTTGTAACCATCTGGGTTGTCTGCAGATTTTGTGAATAACCCCGCTGCGGTTCCCTTTCGCCCTGTGTGAGGGTTTCTTTGGTACCTGCCTCGTGTTGTGGCAGGATCCAACTTTTCCAGCTGGGGCTCAGCTGCCTGATAATGTGGGTGCACCAATCTAAACTCTCTCTGGATATAAAATAGATAACCAATAAGGACGTACTATATAGCCCAGAGAGCTATACTCAATACCTTGTAATAACCTATAATGGAAAAGAATCTGAAAAAGAATATATATATGAAAGAATATATATATGTATAACTAAATCACTTTGCTGTGCACCTGAAACTAACACAACATTGTAAATCAACTACACGACAATTAAAAAAATTTTTTAATAAAAATAAAAAAGCAGGGGCTAGTCAGAAAAAATAAAACTAAAAGGAGACTAAGAATAAGACATGCTAATCCAAATATGCATTCATTTTAAGAAGCGGGTAAAATAACCTATTTATAATTTGTAATTTATCCACATAATTTAATGACTTAACAGAGAAAATATGAGGCTGTGATCTGAACAGAAAATATTTTGTATTTCACAGATTGTTATTAAGATAGCAATTCTGTTTATTTAGAAGCTTAAAAATCAAGAATACTCATGTTACACAAGGAATCAATAAAAGGATAGAAGAATACAGACACAAATATTTCATCTACATCAGATTAGGTCAATTATAACCAGGTCAATAAAGATCTTAATATTAGAAAACCAGAATTTGAAAGGATGCATGCACCCTGATGTTCACTGCAGCACTATTTACAACAGCCAGGACATGGAAACAACCTAAATGTCCATCCACAGAGGAATGGATAAAGAAGATGTGGTGTATACACACACACACACACACACACACACACACACACACACACACAAAATGGAATATTACTCGGCCATAAAAATGAACAAAATAGTGCCATTTGCAGAGACGTGGAGAGACCGAGAGACTGTCATACAGAGTGAAGTAAGTCAGAAAGAAACAAATATCGTATATTATCACTTATATGCGGAATCTAGAAAAATGGTACAGATGAACTTATGGCAAAGCAGAAACAGAGTCACAGATGTAGAGAACAAACTTACGGTTACCAAGGGGGGAAGCAGGGGATGGGACACATTGGGAGACTGGGATTGACGTATATATACCACTATGTATGAAAAAGATAACTAATGAGAACCTACTATTTAGCACAGGGAACTCTACTCACTGCTCTGTGGTGACCTAAATGGGGAGGAAATCTAAAAAAGAGAGGATATATGTATACATATAACTAATTCACTTTACCGCACAACAGAAACTAACACAACATTGTAAAGCAACTCTACTCCAGTAAAAATTTTTTTAAAAGATCTTAACATCAGAATATGCTGCGTACTATTTTAAATAAAAAACATCCTTCTTTCTGAAAACACATCAACTCCCTCTGCCAGTTTCTTCTCTCACAGCATATTTTTGCCCACACTTGGAATTGTCAGACTTAAATTTTTTTGTCTCTGACAGGGGCAAAGTGGTACCTCTTCGAGGTTTTAACTTGCGTTTCCAGGTTCATGAGTCTTTTGAAGGTTTCCTCGTAGATGAGCTGCCTATTAATATTTTTTAGTTCCATTGATTTAGATAGAGGGGAATGTGGATATTCACACAGATTTAGAGGTACAAACAATGAACCACAAACCACACTGACCCATGGGAAGGAAGCGCGTTGTATCCAGGGAAATACCTGGGCAGTAATCAACCTCCTTCCCCTCCCCCCATGCTGACACCCCTCCAGGAGACCTGATGAAACACCCGTTGATACTAGCTCTGTAGCCAGCTAGCAGTAGACACTCTTAAGGCTCCCTCTTTGCTTAACGTCTCTGTCTACACTGTCACAAGTGTGGCAGTGTTGGGATGGGGTGAAACAGAAGTAAACAGTTCTCCCTTCCTGCCCAGGCATGCTGGACCACACTGCTCTCTAGGAGGCTGGTCAAGGCCGAGGCCACTGCTCAGAAACAGCAGGACAAGATGCGTGTCTGGCCATGAAAATAAAGGCTAAATTAACATGGAGGAACCAGTGGCCACCAGGAGAGGAGTCACTGCAGCCCAGAGACAGAAGAGGGCCTCCTCGTGGCCAAGGCCTCTCTGGCTCCCAGCGTTTAGCGGGGAGAGCTGTGTGCTCCAGGCCAAGCCCCTACCCACTACTATTTGCCCACAGGCTGTCACCAAGTGGCTTGCTGAGCTTCTTTTTCCACTTTTTAACATTTAACATTAACTGTCCATTTCACTTTGCTCTCTCACTGGGTCTGAACAACTCCTCGGAAAAACAATCCATCACAGGTAACGCCGTTTGGAAGAGAGACCATGTAATAAAAGAGAGATGGGCGCTTCGTTTCCCCATGCCTAGCCAATACTAAACCTTGAAAGCTCTCCAGCAAGACTGGTGGAGTGACTCGATGGTCCCACGGCACTTCCTGAGCCTGTTAACACCTGACTCTAAGTATGCAGCCCCTGCCTGCAGAGCTGAAGCTGGCAATGGTGGGCCCAGGCCCAAGTCTTAGGGGCCAGGCAACAGCTGGGCCGCCCAGCACATCGGGCCTGCAGGTGGACACACCGTGAAGGCCACCGTCCCAAAGCTACATCATGCAAGTCATACCACGGAGAACTGAGAAATATCCCGATATGTAGCTGATGTGCTTGGCGTGGCCAGGTCAGGAGGCCTGAGCTCTGGATCTGCTGCTCCAAGATTTTGGACAGACGCCCCACCTCTCTGCAATGCCTCCTAGCCACCCACACCGACCAGTGCATGCAACAGACCAGAAGACAGGCTTACTACAAACATCATGGCCAACATCAGACTCGAAAACGGCACAGAACACGCTGATTCCCTGAGACTGGGCCCAGAGAGGGGCTTCAGAAAGGCTGACTCAGAAATTTCCTGAGGTCCGAAAACATAGCACTCAACTTGAAAATCTGCATTCATGTACCTCGCCCCTTTAAGGGGCCTACAGAGTGAGAAATGGGTGTTTTATGGCTGACCCACACAGGAAACCCCCTCACATAGGACAGGCTCCAGAATAATTCTGGCTTGAGCCCCTGAGAATATTGAATGGATATTGGGATGGGAGTCACCATTCCCACAGCCAGGGCTCCAAGCCAGCCAGCCCAAGGCGGGGCAGACAGGCCTGGCCGGCTCTGCTCCCTATGCTGGCTGGTCAGGCTGCACCCCGAGTCGGGGTGGGGAGACAATGACTTCAGCAGTGTGAGCAGTGAAAGCCCAGAGTAGGTCTGTCGGTCTTTTCCCAGATTGTTCTTTTCTTAGAAAATGGAAACAAACTTTTTTCCTCAGTTTCCTGGAAGAAAAGCCAGAAGAGAAAATCAGGGGGCAGAGAGCAATTCAAAGGCCACATGTGGGGACGTGGACAGGACGGGCAAGGACACATCTGTGAGCAGAGATCCTCTCCCCCAAGAGCTGTGCTCAACCTCAAGCAGGGAGCCCGTCCTTTGGGACGCCGGTGCCATGTCTCTCCTCGGGGCAGTGTGTCCCCGCACCCTTCAAGACCTCTCTCATGACAAGCTGTTAGAACCAGCACTGATTTCTCTGCACTCCCATCCAGAGAGCAAGCCCAAGTGCTCCAGCCTTCCCAAGGTTCTGCCAGGGGTTCCCGCAAACCCCTGCGTGTGCTCACCCCTCGATCCAGATCTTCTGAACCGACTGTAATTACAACTCACAGAACACAGTTGGGCTTCACGGGCCTAAAAAGATACTGAGCACAAATGAATGTTGTTCAGATACGGATGTTCACACACATTGAGTCCATTAATACGATGCCACGGCTCTTCCAACAGAAATAGGATCCCCTCTATCCAGAGCCATTTTTCTTGTATGTTTTGGGGTAAACATCACGATTCAATGCCTGACACACATGGTTTAAAATGAGGGCTTATGAGGAAACGCTGACACTGGCTGTACCATGAATGTGACCTGGCAGTGAACGTGCCTGGATGTTAGTGGTTCTCGAACAAAGCCCCTCACCCCTCACAGCACTGTGTGAAACCTCCACCCTCCCAAACAGGGTCTCACCGCCCCTCCCATGTAGCCTGGCCTCCTTTTTCCAGAACAAGAGCCCGCTGCATCAGACTTCAAAGTGGAAGATTTTCTCAGGAAAGTAAAAGAAGAAATCACTCACTTATCATTCCACTATGGAATGATAATGTTTCACATGAAGAATGTTGGAATCTTCTCCCACGTAGCTTTTTGTCTTTTTTTCTTCACTAAGAAGACTTTCCAGAATAAGACTACAAACTTAACCTGTTATATGCACTTCTTCAACTTTTTGGATGACTATTCCATCTGAAATTAATTTTTGTGAATGGTGAGGGTAGAGCTATTCTCCCCCAAATGAATACCCAGTGGTCCAACATCTTTATATTAAATTTAGTTCACACAGATGTGGTTCAGTTTCTAGATTCTTCAGTTTTCTTATTTGGTTGTTGTATTAGTTTTCTAGGACTGTTGTAACAAAGTCCCATGGTCTGCTGGGCTTAAAAAACAGAAATTCATTTTCTCACAGTTCTGGCGGCCGGAAGTCCAAGATTAAGGCATGAGCAGGGTTGATTTCTCCTGAGGCCTCTCTCCTTTGCTTGCAGATGGCAGTCTTCTCCCTGTGTCCTCACATGGGCTTCTCTCTGTGTGTTTATGTGTCCCGATTTCCTCTTCTCATAAGGACGCCAGTCACACTGGATTAGGGTCCAACCCTAATGACCTCATTTTAACTTAGCCACCTCTTTGAAGACCCTACCTCCAAATACAGTCACATTATGAGGTCCTGGGTATTAGAACTTCAACATATGAATTTCAGGGAGAACACAATTCAGCGCATAGCCCTTGTCTATTCCTATGTCAACATCACACAATTCCAATTATTAGAGCCTTAGACTAGGTTTTGATATCTGGTAAGATAACCTCCCGACTTTTATTGTTAATTTTCAAAACGATCTTGATTGCTTTTAGGTTTTGTACTTCTACGTGAATTTTAGAATCAGCTCATTGAGTCTGATGAAAAAGGCTTTTGATGTTGATTAACAATGCACTAATTTATAGAGTATCTGTTGGGGAACTGATATTTGAACAAAACTGAGACTTCCTAGATAATAACATAGTTTCTCCTTTCATTTGGATCTTCTTTTGGGGTCTGTTAAGAACGTTTATGGTTTTCTTCTCATGGATGTTGCACTTTTCTTACTGGACTTATTTCTAGGTGTTTTACAGTTTTTGGTTTTGTTCTAATCGCGTCACTCATGATGCATCAGGAAGCCAATGGGTTTTCTATGTTAACTCATATCCAGCCACCTTGCTTAATACTCTCCTTAGTTTTAATACTTGTCAGTTGAGTCTCTTGAATTTTCCAGAGCCAACATTTATATAACCTACAAATGACAGCTTTGTCTCATTTTTTCCAATTATCATGTTGGCTGGGACTTCCCAAACAGCACGGCAGAATAACAATGATAGCAGACATCCATTTCTTGTCTCTGACGTTCAAATGTTGTACTTGAAATGTAATACTCACTGCATGGTTTTCTAAAAGATTCCTTTTATTGAGTTATCTAAGCCTACTTTGTTAATTGTTTCATCAGCAAAGAATTCTGAAATTTACCACAAGCATTTGTAGTATCCATTGAGATTATTTTTCCCTCTACTCTGTAAATGTGGATTTTTTAATGTTGAATCATCCTAGAATTCCTAGGATAAACTATTTTTGTTATTGCTCTTTTAACATATTGCCGGGTCTTATCTGCTAAATTCAGGATTTAGCAAAAATCCTAAACACAGGATTTTTGCATCTGTGTTCAGTATATTTCAATTGCTGCACAACAAGCTTCCACAAATTTAGAGGCTTAAAACACCACTCACTGATGAGCTTACAGTTGTGTAGATGAGAGGTCCAGGCACGGCATGGCAGGTTCTCAGCTCAGGGTCTTACAAAGCTGAAATCAATTTGTTAACAAGGCCTGTGTTCCTTTCTAGTGCCTCTGGGCTCACTTGGGTTGTCCTCTGATTTCATTCCTTGGGTCTGTAGGACAAGAGGCTCCCATTACCTTGCTGGCTGTCATCTGGGGGGCCGCTCTCAGCTTCTAGAAGCCACCCACGTTCCTTGTCACATGGACCCCTCCATCTTCAAAGCCAGACACACACACCAAATCCTTCTCACAGTTCGAATTCTGATTTCCTATCTGCCCTGTAGGCCCAGGTGGGTCTCATGTGATGTGGCCAGGCCAGATGGATAATCTCCCTTTCTTAAAGTCAACTGTGTCACATAATATAACCTAATGACAAAAGAGAGACCCATCACAGTCACAGGCTGGGAGGCTGGAGCAAGAAGCTTGGGGGCACATTAGCGTCCTGTCCACCACCTACAGAAAGGCAGAACAGCCTGGCCATGAAGCCAGATGCCCAGGACTGAGCTCCATCTTCTGCTACTTCTGGCTGACCTTTGGGAGGGTGTTTTTTAACATAAAACAAGGTAACAATGTTCTTTTGCGCAGAGTCTCAAAAGCTTCCCAGTACACGCAGAATAAAATGTAAATCCCCACTGTGGGCTGCAAGGCCCTAGGAGCCCTGGCACTACACCCCCAGCACCCGCCTCCAGTCATGCTGGCTGCTCCTCGAACACTCCAAGCTTGTTCCAGCCTCAGGTCCTTTGCACTGGCCACTAACTCTACCATGAAAGTACTTCCTTATACATTCCAGAGTTTCTGCCCCTCATTTTCTACCTTCATTTCATTTGCAGAGTGTGCCTCACTCAGGTTCATCTGATCTCCACCCACATCACAATATGGGCATTTTCAAACTGGTTAGCACCAATTTTAGATGAGATTGCCACTGAACAGGAAAGCACAAAACTTGGAAATTTTCATAGAGAACTTGTACGTACCCCAAATATGCC
This sequence comes from Physeter macrocephalus, assembly GCF_002837175.3. Classification (NCBI taxonomy): domain Eukaryota; kingdom Metazoa; phylum Chordata; class Mammalia; order Artiodactyla; family Physeteridae; genus Physeter; species Physeter macrocephalus. The sequence continues at coordinate 89,176,182 of NC_041222.1, forward strand.
CAGGACCCTGGTGAGAAACACTGGATGTCCTGAGCATTTCCACTGTGATTCCTGGGGATGAAAAGAAAGTCTGTCCTTTCCAGTCCCTTTAGGATACTCAATCTTCACTGAAAACTCTTCCTATCCAAAACAGGCAGGGGGTAGAGCTCAGGGGTAGAGCATTTGACTGCAAAACACTGACAGCACCAAATGCTGCAAAGATGTGGTGCAGTAGGAACAGTCATTAATTGCTGGTGGGAATGCAAAATGGTATAGCCACTTTGGAAGACAGTTTGACAGGTTTTTAAAAAATGGAACATACTCTTACCAGTCAATCCTGCAATCACGCTCCTTGGTACCTTATCAAATGAATTGAAAACTCATGTCCACACAAAAACCTGCACACAGATGTTTATAGCAGTTTTATTCATGATTGCCAAAACTTGGAAACAACCAAAATATCCTCCAGTAGGTAAAAGGATAAATAAACTATCGTACATCCAGACAATGGCACATTACTCAGCACTAAAAAGAAATGAGCTATCAAGACAAGAAAAGACATGGAGGAAACTTAAATGCATATCACTAAGTGAAAGAAGCCAACTTGAAAAGGCTACATACTGTATGATTCCAACTCTATGACATTCTGGAAAAGGCAAAACTATGGAGAATGTGAGAAGTTCAGTGGTTGCCAGATGTTGGGGATGGGGGTGGAATGAATAGGTGGAGCACAGAAGATTTTTAGGGCAGCAAAACTATTCTATATGATACTATAATGGTGGATACATGTCATTACACATTTTCCTAAACCATAGAATGTGAAGCACCAAGAGTGAACCCTAATGTAAACTACGGACTTTGTGATGTGTCGATGCAGGTTCATCAATTGTAACAAATGTACCACTCTGATGAGGGATGTTGACAATGGGGAAGGCTATGTATAAGTGGGAGCAAGAGGTATATGAAAAATCTCTGTACCTTCCCCTCAGTTTTGCTGTGAACCTAAAACTGCTCTAAAATATAAAGGCACCTAAAACAAACAAACAAAAAACACTCTTCCTTTACTTGATGATTCAGGCATTTGGTGATGGAGAGAAGCCCTGTCCATCTACAACAGCCCTGTGCCAGTGCTTCTCACCAGGGAAGCTCTGAGACTGCTAGCATATCAGTAAATCAAATCACAGTCAAATCACTTAAGAATATTCAAGCAGCCTCCATTTTTTACAAATGTCATAGTGTTGCAAGCAATAATAAAATCCAAAGGGTCCAGTGAAATTAGGATTCATTATTAAAAAGGTTTCCTCAAATCTGTCTGTCTTCCTCCCTCGAGAGGGAACATTCAAGCACTCTATATCCTGTAGTCTATAAGAAAAAGCAGCATCAGGCTACCCTGTTAGGCTCTGCCAGTGCTGGTCCCCTGGGCATATTCATAGTCCTTGACTTTGTCTCTGACAGAACCTTGGACCCCCTGCTCCTCCACGATTCTGTCTCCATCAGGTTTATCTTCAGAAACAACACTACTTTAAAACCAACAGAATTCACTCTCCTTCAGCTCCCATTTCTCCTTGCAAGGTGATCAAACTCCAGATTTCTCCCTTCAGCTTCTGGGACAATCTGATCTATCTGGATTTTGTGCAGCAGACAGAACAGTAAGCACCAGGTGACATTTTCTTCTCACACTGTCTGTTTCTCACTTACCCTCTGCTTCCAGTTTCCATTATAAAGACTGTCTCATCTGATTGAAGAATGAGGAACACAACCAGGAATAGAGACTTGTCTGGCCCCTTCCCCCTAAAGTTTAAACCTGTAAGCTAGGTAGAAAAAACATTCACGTGTATGTTGTAATCTCTTTTTAAATGACTTCTAAGGGTCCTTTTTTTTTTTTCTTCTGGACTTAGAACTGATTAAACAAAACAATGTTCTGTCCAAACCTGCATTTTTCTTATTACTTCCTAATCATTTTACCACCAACATAAAGGCTTGTTCTTTTCTAACACTGGGCTCTTTAATCATTCCTGACGGGCCCACTTTCCACTTGGCCAGGCCCCAGCAAACACTGCTGGGCTCTGCCGCCCTCCACTGCTCTCCTCAGACCCTCTCCTGGGGTAACACAGCTCATTTAAAGAGAGAGCATGAGCTGTGGGAGAGATGGGGGTGTGTTTCCGCTCCACAAAAGCACCTCTTTCTTGTCAGTTATATTTGACACCGGGAGCTGGGTATACCCTGGACATAATGAGGGCGCTGGGGGAGCCCCCACCCAGCCCAGCAAGGTGCTGTGATCAGAATCAATACTCCCAAATTAAGTGGGAGGTGGGGAGTTTTCAAGTCCCATTAGACTTGAGAATCAAGCTAATTGTTAATATTAGCAATTAAAACTATACTACTTAATTTTCAAAGTGCATCCAAATACGACCTCTTGTTTGAGGTCAAAATAATCACACAGGGATCCAGGGTAGACAGTCCCATCCCATTTGTATAGAGGGAGGAAGGTAACCGAGATCTCCTGGCATACCCTACTCTAAGGCACTGCAGACGTCTTGGAGCTAATAAATGGTATAAATAGTCCCACAGCTGGGCCTCCCTAAAAAGTAGTGCAAAATTCCATCACTTCAGGAAATTTTCATGAGATAAAAGCAGGAAGTCATATGCAGCAGTACTCAGTCCAGCAAGCAGGATTTTGAAGGTGTTCCAGGTGGAGGGAACTACCTGGCCAAAGGTGCGGAGGCCTGGATGTGGGGTAAGCTTGAGAAGCCCACAGTGGGCCCACAACAGGCTTCCCCGGAGCCCAGAGGTGGGAGCACCTGGGCTGGGCAGTTGTTGGGTCCTGCCTGGGAGGGACTCTGGGGGGACCAGCTCACTCAGAACCTCGCCACTCCTTCTAGATGAAAACACTCGAGGCCTGGGACGTCCACTCCAAGGCTCCGAGAGAGGGGCCAGGCAGGAATCCTAGGGGTGGATCCAGCTGGGACACTCAGAGTTCCCACCCTGAAGACGGATCAGCTTCTGAGAGTGTCCTAGGCTGCATCACTGTGTCCACAGGCGTGTTTGTGGTCATGAAGGGAGCAGCCCTGATGCCTGGGAGCCACAAAGGGTGAGACTGGAGGTGCCTGAAGATGGAGGGAACATGACAGACAGGCCAAATGGACACCCAGCCACGGCTGGGTCCCCAGACCCTTGGACCCCTTGGGCCTCACCATCATGGTCACTACTTCTGGAAAGGATGTCCCAAATGATAACCTGTGTGCATTTGGTGAGTTTCTTCTCCACAAATGGTCCATTCCAAGCTTCCCTCAGAGGAAAAGTGACCATGGCCGACTCAAAGACCCCAAGCAATGACAGCGGTCACCCGGGCAACACCAGAGGCCAGCAGTGTGCCGGTGCTCGACCTGGTCACACCCCTGTGAGGGAAGAAGTGGTGTTCCCTTTTACAGGTGGACAATGGGACCCAGGATATTCAATGATCTGCCCAAAACACGTGGAAAGAGCCAGGATCGGAAGCTGGAGAGGTCCCAGAGAGCCCACACTTTGGTTCACATCAACTTTACTGAGGTGTAATTTACACGTGACAATGTGGACCCATGGTTGAGTGTGACGAACACCCACCTGTGTAGCAGAACAATGCAGAGCACCCTTTTACCAGGGTGTCTGGGCCAGGGACCTACTGGCAAGCAGACCATCCACCCAGGTGCCCTTAACTCACAAATTCCTGCATCAGATTAAAAGGACACAGTCCTGTTTACAAAGCTGAATTTATTCCCGCTCTCAGGGCGGAGCTTCTGGTCAGCTAGCAGAGACCGCAGGGCACCAGCACCTACTGGCCTCCCCTGGTGAGGCCAACGCTGTCCTGCCTCCACCCGAGGCCTCTAGGAGGCTGGGGGAGGCCTGGGACCCCTGCGTACCATGTGCCCCAAGGCACCTCGCCCGGGTCTTGCCCCTGGTCACTCTGTGCTGCTCAAGAAGCAGCAGCAGGGGCAGCTTTCTGAACAAGGAGGGCAGCTGAGAAGGCAGCCCTGTCACTCATTCTCCATGCGACCAGGCAACACAGCTGCCAGGAGCCGCCCAGGCCACACCAGGAGGCCTCGTCCCATTCAGCTCCCTCGGGGATTTGTGGCCGAGTCAGTGGGTGGGACACTCGCACCCCCCAAAATCAGTCCACGAGAGCACACGTGCTGTGAGAGAGGACCTGGGCGGTAAGTGCCACCAGGAAGGCCTGGGGTGCAGGTGCCGGTGGAGAAGGAGCCACTGGAATTAAGGAGGCAGCTAAGAGGGCTCACGCGCCACGGTTGCGGGGGATGGAGCTGGGGGTCTGTAAACATCTGAGTGCAGCGGGAAGAGCAGGGTCTTGGGATGAGGCGCTCACTGCAGGGTGACCGGAGGCTGGGCCTCCTCCTCCCCGTGCCCGGGTGCGACTCGCCCTCCCAGCCCCGTGGTCAGGTGCACACGAGTGTAAATGGTTAGGTTACCGCTGGGAAACAGGCCTCCTTAGAAGCAGAGAAGCCAGGAGAGGCAGGACTGGGTGGTGGTGGTGTGGCGGCTGGGAGGACCCTCTCCCGTTCAGGGAGGGGAGAGGAGGAGGGGCTGAGGTATCCACCTGAGACCAGGTCCCCCAAAGGGTCCCCCAAACTCTGCCTTTACCCAGCGACACCTCGACCCCAACACAGTCACAGGCCAGGAAACTGCACACACATACACACACGAACTCACACACAAACTTCAGGAAACTACACACACACACACACACAAATACACACACACACATACAAATATACACACACGCACTCACAGCCACACACATGCCAAACACACACACCAAGAAACCACACAAACACTCATGTACACACATACACATTACAAGCATGCGGTACACACTCACACATACACACACACCCACACACCAGGAAACCAAGAGTAAGGGAATATAGAAGTATAGAATCTTTAGTGACCTGTGAATGCAGCCTTGATAACTTAGTGAAACATTAACCTCTAAGTACCTAGGGACCAAAAGCATCCAGCCCCTAACCCGGCGGTTCTCGACCACGGAGATTAGTCATTCTGAGCAACAGACAGTTGGAGAGGAGGGAACTGGCCTCAGCACTTTATCCGCCTGGGCTCCAGATGCCAGAGGACACACAGAGCTGAGATGAAGACACGTGTGCAACAGGGCCCCAGGGCCTAGAGGCCCCGCACCATGCAGACTTGAAGAACAAGAAAGAAGTGTGCTGAAGTGGTGACAGAGGCCAACGAGTCCCCGAGACGCCAGCATCCCCTAGAAAATGGTAAGGTGGCAGGGCTGAGCAGCGCCATCAGGCCTGGCCACAGACCCCCTGCGGAGAGCTTGTGTGGCACTGCTGCACCCCGCTTCCCCAGGGGCTCCCAGCTCTGCGCAGGCTGAGGCATCCCATGGCCAGAAGGCACAGCTGCTTTGAGATCTGGGGCCGATTTGGCCGAGTGCCTACAATGAGTCTCGGATGGGCTGGAGGCTAGGGAGGGCCAGGGATAGGGAGGTCCCTCTCACCAGCCGTTGTCTCTCTCGTAAAACCACAGTCCCCAAATTGTCACTACAACTGCACCCACTTTGCACCTCGATTCTGTGATAACAGAGGAACATAAATCCCCTCTTGGAGGCAAAAAAACTTTAAGTCAAGAATGCACATGTGTCTTTTTAAGAAGGGAATCCGTTATTAATTAAAGAGCAACTAAGAAGCAAAACTCTTGAAATTAAAAAGCACAGTTTAATCAGGTACTAGATTGTAAATCCCTTTTCCAGGCAGACGAAAAAGAAAAGCTACGGGGTTTTCCCTGTACAAGCTGGGAAGCTGCACCATGAGCCCCTCTGCCTTACTGATCACATAGAGGCTGATCACAGGGCTCTTGACACCATCGCCTGTGATTTCTCTAATCTTTCTCTTGTCATTCAATTAAAGAAACAGGAACTGTAGCATCAAATTTTTTTGCTTCTCTGCCCAACTATACCCATCTGAAATGCAAACTATACTATAAATAGGGATGGTATAAAATACATGGTGTATATAAATAGATAAATTATATAGTATATCCAGTATAAACTATACTTTATCCAACCATACCCACTGGAAATGTAAACCTGCATGCTAACAGTTTGTGGGCGTGTTTCAGATCTCTCTGGGAAGTCATAAAACACGTGCAACTAAAGAGAGACAGTTTAAAAGTTGCTTCAAATGTAACCAAACCTTCAATGACCTCACTGGCTTAATTTCCCTCCAATTTAGAACTATGTTCTAGGTTCTCCAACAGGCCGAAAAGCTCCGTGTAATTTCAAATGTTGGCTCAGTACATTATCTCCTTCTGCAGAGGGTTAAAAATAAAAGTGCTCTGACGTTTCTAAACCTGAGGCATAGGAGGAGCCTGGTTTATTCTTCCAAAGCTCCTGCGTGAAAGAGGCCGTCTGTACCTGTGCCAGGTGCCACTAGCTGGGTCTAGAGAATCAGGCCAAGAGCACTAAAGGCACTTGAAAAAGACCATCTGCACAAAGTACCTCCCTCAATTCACTCAACAAGTCCCAACACTTTAATCCACATAATGGGGTTGTCATGCCCATTTTGCAGATGCAGAAACTGAGGCTCGGGGAGATAAATTACTCACAAGGGTTCCACCCAGCTCAAAATCCCAACTCCAAGGCCTTCTGTGCTTTCTCCTCCATGACAAATGATAATGCCAAGGCCTGAACAGGACAGGATCTCCTCCAAACTGGGGAGTCTGCCTCCCAGGGTCATGGGGGAAGCAATCCCAAAGTGGTTGACTGGCGTTCTACATACTCTGCAAACAACTAAGAGATCGGGATACACACAGAAATGGAGAAGGACGGATAAGCGATCATTCCAAAAGTTTTCCTTGTGTTTTCTTTATCTAATTCTTTCCTACATGGGAGAAAGCATCAAGCCAATGCAAAATGTTCAATGTTCTCTCCTGACTCATCCCCAAAGGAAGTAAACTTCCCCCTCCCTCTCAGAGCACTTGGCTTTCTTTCCTTCCAGGATCAGCTCTCCAGCGGGCCCACCTGACTTGCCAGAGGCACGAAGCTGGGCCTTCCCATGCCCCCAGCCCCTCCCTCAGCCTACAGCAGCCCCCACTAGAAGCATATCTCCAAAAGCAGTTCTTGACGGGGCGGGGGGGGGCCACATGCCCTGGAGCCTCCGAACTGCTTGTGGGTCGGGGCATAAGGTCCAGGGCCCCACCCCCACCAGACCCCATGGGCGGGGCTGCCCTCACTGACACACTAGCCCATCAGTAACAACAAAAGAACATGTTGGAACTATTTTAACATGAACCTGGTCCATCAGAGTAGAATTAATATGTGAACATTTATCGGCACTGGCAAAACAAACTGACTGTTTAAAAACCGTATGAAATTTTTCATAATGAAAAATTTCAGGAATGAAATTTTGACACATGCTACAACACAGACGAACCCAGAGGGCATTATGCTGAGTGAAATAAGCCAGTCACAGAAAGGCACATACTGTATGAGTCCACTCACATGAGCAATCTAGAGCAGTCAAATTCATAGAGACAGAAAGTAGTACGGTAGGTGCCACGGGCTGGGGAGGGGAAATGGGGAGTTGGTTTAATAGGAACAGTTTTTCAGTTTTGCAAGATGAAAAGAGTTCTGGAGATGGATGGTAATGCTGACCACACAACAATGTGAATGTACTTAATGCCACCAGACAGCACACTTAAAATGATTTAAATGGTTAATTTTATGGTGTGTCATTCTACCGTAATTTTTTTAAAAAGGAAAAAGGCCATACACTCAAAAATAAAAACAACAAGAAGAATATTCTCCCCTAAAGTGTGAATTCGAGGAAAAGAAACACCGTCACTTCAAAGAACAATCAGATCTTTCTATGTTCCTGCCTGGAAGGACCCAAGGGCAGGCCTGACGCCCAGCCAGCCTACGTGGATGCTGGACTGCGGGCCCTCCCGGCCCTGAAAGCCAAGGGAAGGGGATCTGGTTCAGTCCTTCCCACCCCCGGGCACCCTTTCACTTCTGCAACACAAGCCCCCCCAAAAAAATGTACCCCAAGAGGTCATTTCATACTTTCTCAAGTCAGAATGAAGCCCAGGTCCACGTCTCCAAATTCTTCTACGGCACAGGTCAGAACAAACATGTCAACCTAAGTATTCTCTGTAAAGATAACAACTTTCTCCCTGCAGCCAGCAAATGGGCTCCTTCCCCAGAAATGGGTTTTCCCCACATTCTCAGTGTCAGGGAAGGCAGCACTCGCCCAGCCGGCACAGTTGCCCAGTCCCCCTGGTCAACAGGGTGCCCCTGGGCTCAGGGAGAACACGAGCAGCCCTGCAGACAAAGGGGGCTCACAACGGACTCGGTCGGTTTCCAGAGCAAGTTTACCAGGAGCTCATAAAAATGCCTGAGACTAGGGATAACTAGGAAGTATATGGCAATTAAGGCCCACGCCTGTTTTATGCATTTAAAGGGATATTGCACATTCTCAACACAAAATCCTGAAGTGGAGCCATGGGAAGGAATTGGGGGTTGGGGCAAATATGAGAGTGTCTAGGGGGCTTAAGTGTGGAAACTAACTGGGCTGATGAGTGTGTGTGTGGCGGCCACCAGAACCTGGCTTCCTACCAGCTCAGGCCCCTTCCTCAGTCAACAATGGGGTGGGCAAGTGTCCTAAGAGGAAGGTGACCCACCTGTTCTGTTTCAAACACAAGGTCAGCATCTGCAAGCACTGCCTAGCAGGGCCAAGGTGGGGCCGTAAGGGGCGCGGCTGGGGAGGGTACTGGGTGGGCAGGAAGCGTTGGCTTCCTCCTGACCCACGAAGGGCCTGGCGCTAGAGCGGATCGGCATGTGCGATCTTCCCGGACCGGGGCACGAACCCGTGTCCCCCGCATCGGCAGGCTGACTCTCAACCACTGCGCCACCAGGGAAGCCCCTATTTTATTTCTTTATTGAATTATAGTTGATTTACAATGTTGTGTTAGTTTCTGGTGTATGGCAAAGCGATTCAGATATATTTATTTTCTTTTTCATATTTTTTCGATTATAATTTATTACAAGATATTGCATATAGTTCCCTGGGCTATACAGTAGGACCTTGTTGTTTATCTCTCTCTCTCTCTCTCTCTCTCTCTCTCGTTTAATCAGGTACTAGATTGTAAATCCCTTTTCCAGGCAGACGAAAAAGAAAAGCTACGGGGTTTTCCCTGTACAAGCTGGGAAGCTGCACCATGAGCCCCTCTGCCTTACTGATCACATAGAGGCTGATCACAGGGCTCTTGACACCATCGCCTGTGATTTCTCTAATCTTTCTCTTGTCATTCAATTAAAGAAACAGGAACTGTAGCATCAAATTTTTTTGCTTCTCTGCCCAACTATACCCATCTGAAATGCAAACTATACTATAAATAGGGATGGTATAAAATACATGGTGTATATAAATAGATAAATTATATAGTATATCCAGTATAAACTATACTTTATCCAACCATACCCACTGGAAATGTAAACCTGCATGCTAACAGTTTGTGGGCGTGTTTCAGATCTCTCTGGGAAGTCATAAAACACGTGCAACTAAAGAGAGACAGTTTAAAAGTTGCTTCAAATGTAACCAAACCTTCAATGACCTCACTGGCTTAATTTCCCTCCAATTTAGAACTATGTTCTAGGTTCTCCAACAGGCCGAAAAGCTCCGTGTAATTTCAAATGTTGGCTCAGTACATTATCTCCTTCTGCAGAGGGTTAAAAATAAAAGTGCTCTGACGTTTCTAAACCTGAGGCATAGGAGGAGCCTGGTTTATTCTTCCAAAGCTCCTGCGTGAAAGAGGCCGTCTGTACCTGTGCCAGGTGCCACTAGCTGGGTCTAGAGAATCAGGCCAAGAGCACTAAAGGCACTTGAAAAAGACCATCTGCACAAAGTACCTCCCTCAATTCACTCAACAAGTCCCAACACTTTAATCCACATAATGGGGTTGTCATGCCCATTTTGCAGATGCAGAAACTGAGGCTCGGGGAGATAAATTACTCACAAGGGTTCCACCCAGCTCAAAATCCCAACTCCAAGGCCTTCTGTGCTTTCTCCTCCATGACAAATGATAATGCCAAGGCCTGAACAGGACAGGATCTCCTCCAAACTGGGGAGTCTGCCTCCCAGGGTCATGGGGGAAGCAATCCCAAAGTGGTTGACTGGCGTTCTACATACTCTGCAAACAACTAAGAGATCGGGATACACACAGAAATGGAGAAGGACGGATAAGCGATCATTCCAAAAGTTTTCCTTGTGTTTTCTTTATCTAATTCTTTCCTACATGGGAGAAAGCATCAAGCCAATGCAAAATGTTCAATGTTCTCTCCTGACTCATCCCCAAAGGAAGTAAACTTCCCCCTCCCTCTCAGAGCACTTGGCTTTCTTTCCTTCCAGGATCAGCTCTCCAGCGGGCCCACCTGACTTGCCAGAGGCACGAAGCTGGGCCTTCCCATGCCCCCAGCCCCTCCCTCAGCCTACAGCAGCCCCCACTAGAAGCATATCTCCAAAAGCAGTTCTTGACGGGGCGGGGGGGGGGCGGGGGGGGCCACATGCCCTGGAGCCTCCGAACTGCTTGTGGGTCGGGGCATAAGGTCCAGGGCCCCACCCCCACCAGACCCCATGGGCGGGGCTGCCCTCACTGACACACTAGCCCATCAGTAACAACAAAAGAACATGTTGGAACTATTTTAACATGAACCTGGTCCATCAGAGTAGAATTAATATGTGAACATTTATCGGCACTGGCAAAACAAAATGACTGTTTAAAAACCGTATGAAATTTTTCATAATGAAAAATTTCAGGAATGAAATTTTGACACATGCTACAACACAGACGAACCCAGAGGGCATTATGCTGAGTGAAATAAGCCAGTCACAGAAAGGCACATACTGTATGAGTCCACTCACATGAGCAATCTAGAGCAGTCAAATTCATAGAGACAGAAAGTAGTACGGTAGGTGCCACGGGCTGGGGAGGGGAAATGGGGAGTTGGTTTAATAGGAACAGTTTTTCAGTTTTGCAAGATGAAAAGAGTTCTGGAGATGGATGGTAATGCTGACCACACAACAATGTGAATGTACTTAATGCCACCAGACAGCACACTTAAAATGATTTAAATGGTTAATTTTATGGTGTGTCATTCTACCGTAATTTTTTTAAAAAGGAAAAAGGCCATACACTCAAAAATAAAAACAACAAGAAGAATATTCTCCCCTAAAGTGTGAATTCGAGGAAAAGAAACACCGTCACTTCAAAGAACAATCAGATCTTTCTATGTTCCTGCCTGGAAGGACCCAAGGGCAGGCCTGACGCCCAGCCAGCCTACGTGGATGCTGGACTGCGGGCCCTCCCGGCCCTGAAAGCCAAGGGAAGGGGATCTGGTTCAGTCCTTCCCACCCCCGGGCACCCTTTCACTTCTGCAACACAAGCCCCCCCAAAAAAATGTACCCCAAGAGGTCATTTCATACTTTCTCAAGTCAGAATGAAGCCCAGGTCCACGTCTCCAAATTCTTCTACGGCACAGGTCAGAACAAACATGTCAACCTAAGTATTCTCTGTAAAGATAACAACTTTCTCCCTGCAGCCAGCAAATGGGCTCCTTCCCCAGAAATGGGTTTTCCCCACATTCTCAGTGTCAGGGAAGGCAGCACTCGCCCAGCCGGCACAGTTGCCCAGTCCCCCTGGTCAACAGGGTGCCCCTGGGCTCAGGGAGAACACGAGCAGCCCTGCAGACAAAGGGGGCTCACAACGGACTCGGTCGGTTTCCAGAGCAAGTTTACCAGGAGCTCATAAAAATGCCTGAGACTAGGGATAACTAGGAAGTATATGGCAATTAAGGCCCACGCCTGTTTTATGCATTTAAAGGGATATTGCACATTCTCAACACAAAATCCTGAAGTGGAGCCATGGGAAGGAATTGGGGGTTGGGGCAAATATGAGAGTGTCTAGGGGGCTTAAGTGTGGAAACTAACTGGGCTGATGAGTGTGTGTGTGGCGGCCACCAGAACCTGGCTTCCTACCAGCTCAGGCCCCTTCCTCAGTCAACAATGGGGTGGGCAAGTGTCCTAAGAGGAAGGTGACCCACCTGTTCTGTTTCAAACACAAGGTCAGCATCTGCAAGCACTGCCTAGCAGGGCCAAGGTGGGGCCGTAAGGGGCGCGGCTGGGGAGGGTACTGGGTGGGCAGGAAGCGTTGGCTTCCTCCTGACCCACGAAGGGCCTGGCGCTAGAGCGGATGCACCACGAGAGCGAAGACTTGCCTTATTTTATTCACTGCTATATCCCCAGCTCTTAAGACAGAGTCTGGCACATAGTATGGGCCCTATAAATGTTTATTTTATTTTCTTTCTTTTTTTTTTTTTTTTTTTTTTGCGGTACGCGGGCCTCTCACTGCTGTGGCCTCTCAGCCCCCCCAGCTTCACTCTGCCATCCCTCGACCCAAGGATGCCCATGAGTCACCAGGGTCCAAGAATGTTCCATCAGGCGGGTTCAGCCTGGGGCAGGGGCACCGACTTCCTCTAGACCACCACCTGGAAGTGAGTGGCAGGACCTGGGCCAAAACCAGACATGCCCTCACCTTGGAGAAAAGTTGTGACCCCTTCCGTTTCCCAGCAAGGAGACGGTGGCAGAGAGTGGCAGGAGTCTAGGCACGGTGCCGGCCACCTGGGGCTGCCCTTGAGATATGAGAGCAGCGGGTTTAACCCCCTATCTGCGTGAGGAGAGCAGCCACCAGCCTTACAGGAAGGCGAGGATGGAGGGCAACCAGACATGCTGCGGGTCCCTTCCAGCCTGACAGTGTCCTGTCTCCAAAACCAGATACCCCAACCAGCCATGGGACGGCTCCTCATTTCTGATGCCACCTATGGCTTTAGGAGCCCCTGCTTCCAAGCTAACAAGGCAGAGCCTCCAGAAGGGAAAAATCAAACTGCTTATTACTCACCACCTTCAGTACCACCTGCTGCCTGGGACTGCACTGCGCTCACGGCTGCAGAAGGCACGCCCGCACGTGCACATACACACATGCACACGTGCACATGTGCACGGACACACACACCTCCAATTCAAAAAAAAAAAAAAAAAAAAAGACCACAAGCCCTTGCTCCACATGGTAGATGAACAAGGGGAGGAGAGGGAGCGAAACAGCACACTTTTCAGAAGAGAAAATGGAAATGAAAGCAAATATGAAGAAATGGGGGAGACAGTCCAAGAACAAAGAAAGGGAGCCAACCAGCATACTCTTCTTTTAAGAGCCAAGAGTAGAAGCACTCCTGGGAAATTCCAGATCCCAGTAAAAGATTGCATATTAAAGAAAATGTAGAAAATTACAGGCTAGATTTATGTGCAACACTGAATTGCTGGTTTTGAGAAACTATTATTAATGAAGAGGCAAAAACACTGTTCATTTGAAGAGAATTCTTTAAAAAAAAAAAACAGTAATAATTGCTGAGCAGGCATAATACAGCTAAATTCAGGGGAGGGTTTTTAAACCACACCAACCTCAGAGAGGCGTCCTGCTGTACCAGCAGTGACCTCAGCTCTGGCTGCAGGAGATGGGGACAGGGCTGAGGGGTCAGTGTGAGGCACACAGATGGCAGCCATCCTGGGCGCCCCTCTGGCCTGGCCTGCAGGGGCTGAGTTCAAGGGAGCCTGTATGTCCCCGGGCTGCAGGTGGCTCTGGGGCACGGGGTGTGGGGTGCAGACTGACATTTCAGGTCCTGGGTGCCGACCTGGGATGTCGGCCATGACAAACTTGCAGTTTATGAGGAAAGTTCTTCGTTGACCAACAGAACAAGGTCTGTGCATCGTAACCTTTGAGAGTCTGTGCATCTGGAGGAAAAGAACCCCTCGAGGAAGGCTCAGCATGTGTACTTCCACCAAACTCTGAGCAGCCTTCCCACCGGCATGTGGTGGCAGGTGCCAAAGAAATCATCAAGTCGAGATCACATGTGCAGTCCCAGCTCCAGACAAGGGACCACCTAACTGCAGCCAGGGATGGTCCCTGGTGTCTGACCTCCTGAGAGGAAGACTGACAGTCTCTCCCAACTTCCTTCACAGAGTTTAAGAAAATCCCTTAGATTTTATTTATTTTATTGTTTTTTTCTTTCAGTTATGGTCATATGATCTTTGCATTATTAAATGGATTTCATCTAATTGTTTTGTCTTTATTTTTCTATTCATTCTTTCTGTTATATTTTAGAAAAGCACCAATTTGCAATGACTGGGGGAAAAACCCAACCAGTTCTTTCCCTGACAGTCTGAGGAGCACAGAGGATTGTTAACAAACTGTCCGGGCTTCAGCTGTACACATTTTACATCCAGCCCAGTGCACTCAAGCTTCCAGGCTTTTTAAAAAATATTTTTTTTTAATGGTGGTAAACACATGACATAAATGTACCATCTTAACCATTTTTCAGTGCATAGTTCAGTGGCATTAAGTACATTCACAGATCTGTACAACCATCACCACCATCCGTCTCCAGAACTTTTGTGTCTTGCAGAACTGAAACTCTGTCCCATTCACAACAACTCCCCATTGGATCTCATCTATTTTTCAAATCAAGGGAGATAAACCGGCAGGGGCTGAATCACAGCAGCAAATAAAGCCTCATCAAGTGAGAAATCTGCATAATTATCTTTAAACCCTGGACAGGAAGCCATTTATTTACAAACTCCCTACAAGGGGGTCAAGCCTCACATTCTCAGGAGCCAGCATGCATTTTTTCTCCCAGCCGAGCAGTGCCACAGCCCCCAGGCCCCTCCTTGCATGACCAGTGGGACACTGCCTGTGTCACAGGAGCTGACACACATGGGAATGCCCTTCCCAAACACAAATGGATGCAAAGAATTTCTCCAAAATCCACAAGGAAAGGAAGGGAAGAACGGACCCTCCTGCACTCCCAGGGCACGAGGATTTGTGCGGCTGCCCAGCCCAAGTTCTTTCAGGGCATCACCTTATTAATCCGTAAGTGACCTGAGATTCTGCAGATTGAGGAACCAAAAAATAAAGGGCTGGTTAAGGGGATGTGAAAACAGAAGGGATCAAAAATGAATCAATTAAGGGCTTCCCTGGTGGCGCAGTGGTTGAGAGTCCACCTGCCGATGCAGGGGACGGGGGTTCGTGCCCCGGTCCGGGAGGATCCCACGTGCCGCGGAGCGGCTGGGCCCGTGAGCCATGGCCGCTGAGCCTGCGCGTCCGGAGCCTGTGCTCCGCAACGGGAGAGGCCACAGCAGTGAGAGGCCCGCGT
>NC_041222.1:89191485-89202994 GCF_002837175.3 Physeter macrocephalus
CGGGAGGTTCTCACGTGCCGCGGAGTGGCTGGGCCCGTGAGCCATGGCCGCTGAGCCTGCGCGTCCGGAGCCTGTGCTCCGCAACGGGAGAGGCCACAGCAGTGAGAGGCCCGCGTACCGCAAAAAAAAAAAAAAAAAAAAAGACTCAATTAAGCCATCTTTCTGAGAAAACCACACTCTAAATAGCTATACTACGGGCCTCCTCAGCCAGCACACCACGCACTTTAATGTCTAAAGGGGCAGCTTCCATTCCTTAAATAGAAGTCATCGTCTCTTGTTCTAAATGGACCCGCTAATGGAGTGAAATGAACTGTGAACCTCTTACCTCCTACCAGCCTCTTCAGTGCAGGATCGAGGGGCACCCCTCCCCAGGCTTAGGATGCATCCAGGGAGCCCTGGACACACACACCCCAACTGCCCCCAGTGGGGGCGGGGCAAAGCCTCAGAGTAAAGGGAAAGAGTCTGGTTTTCAGAAAACATCTGGGGTTTGTGATGAACCTAAACTGTAATGGCAAATAACTTCCTTGGAGACTGCAAATGCCGCGATGCAAACACTCCACGATGAAAAATTAAAAATAGGATTACCCTACGATGCAGCGATTCCACTTCTGGGTATTGAAAAGAATTGAGAGCAAAAGAACAAGTTCTCAGAGTGGTATATGCACACCCGTGTTCACAGGAGCATTATTTACAATAGTCAAAAGGTGGAAGCAACCCAAGTGTCCATGGACAGATGAATGGATAAACGAAATGAGGTTTACACTTGCAATGGAACACTAAGCCTTAAGAAGGAAGGAAAGTCTGCACATGCTACAACATGGATGATTTTTGAACACTTTATGCTGAGTGAAATAAGCCCATCACTAATGGACAAGTACGGTCTGATTCCATTTATATGAAGTATAAACACAACATTGTAAATCAACTATACTTCAATTTTTAAAAAATGAAGTATAGAGAGTAGACAAATTCAGAGACAGAAAATAGAATGGTGGTTGCCAGGGCCTGCGGAGAGGGAGGAACGGGGAATTGTTGTTTAATGGGTGCAGTGTTTCAGTTTGGGAGGACGAAAAGTTCTTTGCATGGATGGTGGTGATGGTTGCACAGCAGTATGCGTGTACTTAATACCACTGAACTGTTTAACTGCTTGAGCTGAATGGTTAAAAGGGTCAATTTTATGTTATATATAATTTACCACGATTAAAAAATTTTTAAGATTTTTTTTTAAAACCCAAGACTAGTTATTAAGTGTCTTCCACGCATCTGGGCATTTGGGATACAATGGGGAAACAGGTTCAAGGGCCCATCCCCCTTCCACGTTAATAAACCGGGAATCAAGTAGCTCCTTACACAGACACATGCTAGGTTATGTACCTGAAAACCACAGATTCTAGATTTTGTAAAGATGCTTCTAAATACCGAGGGAACTCTACCTAATGCACTGTGGTAACCTAAATGGGAGGAAAGTCCAAAAGGGAGGGGATATCTGTATGTGTATGGCTGATTCATTTTGTTGTGCAGTGAAGGCTAACACAACAATGCAAAGCAACCATACTCCAATAAAAATTAATTAATAAAATAATTAATTAATTAATGCCAGGGTTCATGGGTGGGGCCTTACAAAGCATGGGTGGCCTTTGTTTTTTTTTTCCCTCAGAGAAGTTTCTGGTTTCCACCCTAAATTTTGTTGTTTTCCCAGAAACTGGCCTCTTCCGATCAATGCCAGTCTCAAGAGGGCTCCCTCCAAATGTGTGCAGTGAAGACAAAATGAGGAGGAGGGTCAGAATGGAGGGTCACCAGGCTGAAGAGAGCAGAAACAAGCATGGAGGACCGTCCATCCTGAAACAAAGCCAGCCACCATCCTAAAAGCTCCTGTGCACTGCTTTTAAATGAGGCATCACAGGGGGAGGGAGATAAGACCAGCCGCCAGGAGTGCAGCCTGAAGAGAGGGCATGACAAAGGAGCCTGGTTACCCTCACTGCTTCTAGAAGCCAGTCCTGAATTCTGCAGCAGCCTGAATGTCATCAAGGCTCTGTTGAAAGGCACCTCAAAGTGCCTGTGGAGAGGCAGCATTTCTGCCCACATCTTTACAGCCGTGTGAGTCACCTGTGCACACCAGGAGGAGCCTGAAGGGCACCCTGTAGTTTACAGTAAGGACACCATGAAATAAATCTGAGGATGCTGCGCAGATTTTAGTGGAACCCACAGCAGAGGTGGCAGGCAGACAGGCTGGGTGAGAGGGATAAGACAGAGAGGGGAATCCAAAATTAGTCTGGAGCTGAAACTAACACATGGCTGTTTTATCAACTGGGGAGGAAGAGGAGAGATGTGAAGAGAGGGAGGAGTCTGGAGCAACTCCCTGGCTTCTGTCTTGGTCACAAGAGGAATGGAGGGGACAATCCGTGCCTTGAAGGACAGGCTGGTAGACCCCAAAGGAGGCTGAT
This sequence comes from Physeter macrocephalus, assembly GCF_002837175.3. Taxonomy (NCBI): domain Eukaryota; kingdom Metazoa; phylum Chordata; class Mammalia; order Artiodactyla; family Physeteridae; genus Physeter; species Physeter macrocephalus. Next base: position 89,193,930 of record NC_041222.1, read on the forward strand.
GACAAGTTTGCTTTTGGAGTTGTAGCCTCTGAGGCACCCCCGGCACATCCAGTGCGAGACCTGTTGTAGCAATGGATCTATGGAAAACATCCACCAAAACGTCTCCCAACAATGGGAACAAAGACAGTATTTCAAATAGAATATTTAGCTAGGGAAAATATAGGTTTTAACAACTTTTTAACAAAAAGCACAAACAGGCTCTATAGAAGTTATCTTAGCAAACACCAATCTCACACTCTCTGCAAGCCAAGTATGGTCCGAAGGGTTTTATAACTATTAAATCATTTAATCCCCAAGACAGTGACCCCGTGAGGTAGGTCGGTGTGGTACTTACCCTATGGAAGGGGTGTTTACATAGGAATCCAGAGGATATCATTACCATGGGGAAATAAACAATATTAGTCCCAAAGAAAGATGCTTAAAATAAATTAAACATCCCTCCACTGTTCCTTCAAAATTGATTACTAATTGATATGAATAACAAATAAAATTAATGTCATTAAGAGATTATCCAAAATGAGCCCCACTGAGATTTTAAAACACTCAATAGAGCCAAAAGAAACAGCACTGAGTTTCAAGTGGAAGATGCCAATTAAGAAAAATGACTCAAATTCCTAGAAATCAAACCCCTTACAATTTCATTATGGAAACCCATAAAGCTGACACCTTGGGCAGTTGGAATCTGCTGACGAGGAGGGAAAGTTTCTCTTCCATCCCCCCAAATTAGCACATCATGATGGATCCAGCTGCTGGCGGCATCAAGCCAACAAGAGGAATTTAAGAAGAAACCACAATGACTCCAACCTCTTTAACTTAGAGAGCACCAGAGTCCACGGAGCCTAACGCAACTCGCCACTTTGCCAAAAACAACCTATAGAATTTCTTTCAGAAGAGAAATTGTAAATTGCTTGTTAATTGCTTTTCCTATCCTGCGATCTGTCTTCAAATCTCTGGGCCTGGGTGTGCTTCGCCCGCCATGGTAGAGTCAAGTCTGTACACCCTCGACCCCGGGAGCCAGGGTCCAGTCCCTCCACACAGCTGCTGCTTCCTTGGCCAGTGCTCGCAGAGAAGTGGCCCAAACAAGCGGATGACAACAGTATACATGAGGCTATACACACTGGTTCCCAGTCAGAAACCAGGGAAGCTCCTCTTCTTTGCGGAAAGAAGAGGTTTATCCCCACTGATTGGGAAACAAGAATGAAGACCAAACTCTCAACAGGCATCCTCTCCTACTTCTGTCTCTCAGACACACATGATTAACTGTATCTCAGACCTCGATTTTCCCTGTCCTATCTGTGGATTTTGATCCCTTGAAAAAACTTTATTTCTTTCAAAAGAAAATAAATACTGTGCTTTTTTACTTCAAATCATCTGCTTTTTTTTTTTTTTTAAGCTTTATGCTAACTGGAGACACTGCTAACAGACACTGCTAACTGGAGAACAGACTGATGAATGTGTGCTAGAGGCCTTCTGGTCAGATTAATCACACCACTTCAAAATACGTGGACCTATTATTATGACTGCTAATATCTGCCCCCCCAAAATATGGTGAGGACCTATTAGCTTCACATGTGGGAATCCACTTTAAGAAATAGCTTTGAATACAGAGAGATGCCCATATTCAAAGAAATTTGGCTTTATATTTAATGCATAAAATATGTGACCCTTTTAATGATATAGCACAATAGAAGCAAATTAAAACAGGACAAAAGAAAATAATTTTATTCAGTTTTTTTTTTTGTTTTTTTTTTTTTGTTTTTTTGTGGGATGCGGGCCTCCCCCTGCTGTGGCCTCTCCCGTTGCGGAGCACAGGCTCCGGACGCGCAGGCTCAGCGGCCATGGCCCACGGGCCCAGCCACTCCGCGGCACGTGGGATCCTCCCAGACCGGGGCGCGAACCCGGTTCCCCTGCATCGGCAGGCGGACGCGCAACCACTGCGCCACCAGGGAAGCCCCATTCAGTTTATTTAAACTAAAAAAAAAATTCACCATTTCTCCCACCTTCCACTCCCTGTGTCTAGCAACCACCAATCTGTTCTCTGTAGTTATGAGCTTGGCTCTATCTACCTATCTATTTATTTATTTTAGATTCCACACAGAAGAGTGATCATATGATATTTATTTTTCTCTGATTTATTTCACTTAGCATAATGTTCTCTCAGTCCATCCATGTTGTCACAAATGGCAAAAATTCATTCTTTTTTTATGGCTAAATAACATATATGTATGTGTATATATACATATATATGCATATATATGTATATATATGTGAGTGTGTGAATAAATTTCTTTTCCATTCATCCATCATTGGACATTTAGGTTGTCTCCATATCTTGGCTCTCATAAATAATGATGCAAGGACCGTGGGGCTGCATATACCTTTCAAATCAGTGTTTTCATTTTCTTTGGATAAAGAAATTACTTTATCCAAAGTAAAGTAATTTGTGGAATTACTGGATCATATGGTAGTTCTGTTTTTAATTTTTTGAGGAATCTCTATACTGTTTTCCATAGTGGTTGCACCAATTTACATTCCCACCAACAGTGCACAGGTTTCCCTTTTCTCCACATCCTCTCCAATACATGTTATTTGTTGTCTTTTTGATAATGGCCATTCTGAAAGGTGTGAAGTGATATATCTCATTGTGATTTGCATTTCCCTGATGATTAATGATGTCGAGCATCTTCTCATTTACATGCTGGCCATCTGTATGTCTTCTTCTGAAAAATGTCTATTCAGATTTTCTGTCCATTTTTAAATCGGACTATTTGGTTTTTTGCTATTGAGTTGTATGAGTTCTTTATATATTTTGGGTATTAGCCCCTTATCAATATATGATTTCCAAATGTTTTTTCCTGCTCAGTATGTTTCCTTTTCATTTTGCTGATAGTTTCCTGTGGCAGAGCTTTTCAGTTTGATGTAGCCCCATTTGTTTATTTTTGCTTTTGTTTCTGTTGCTTTTAGTATCAGATTCAAAAAAATCATAGCCAAGATTTATGTCAAAGTGTTTACCACCTATGTTTTCTTCTAGGAGCTTCCAGGTCTTAAGTTCAAGTCTTTATTCCATTTTCTGTTAATTTGGGAGTATGGTGTAAGCGAGTGGTCCAATTTCATTCTTTTGCATGAGGCTGTCCAATTTTCCCTGCATCATTTATTCGAGAGACTGTCCTTTCCACATTGTATATTCTTGGCTCCTTTGTTGTCAATTAATTGGCCATATATGCATGGGTTCATTTCTGGCTCCCTACTGTGTTCCATTGATCTATGTCTGTTTTTATGCCAATACCACACTGTTTTAATTACTACAGTAATATCATTTGAAATCAGGGCATGTATTCATGCTTTGTTCTTCTTTCTCAAAATTTCTTTGACTATTCAGAGTCTTTTATGGTTCCATACAAATTTTAGAACTGTTTGTTCTACTCCTGTGAAAAATGCCACTGAAATTTGTAAATCACTTTGGGTAGTATGAACATTTTAACAATATTACTTCTTCCAATCCATGAACATGGACTATGTTTCTATTTATTTGTGTATTCTTCAATTTCTTTAATGTTTTCAATATATAGGTCTTTTACCTCCTTGGTTAAATTTATTCCTGGGTATTTTATTCTTTTTGATCCAATTGTAAATGGAATTGTTTCCTTAATTTCTCTTTCTAAGAGTTTGTTAGTAGTGTAAGAAAGGCAACAGATTTTTGTACACTGATTTTGTATCCTGTAACTTTACTGAATTTATTATTTCTAACAGTTTTTGGTAGAGTCTTCAGGCTTTCCTATATATAATATCATGTCATCTGAAAACAGTGACAGTTTTACTTCTCTCTTTCCAATTTGGATCCCTTTCATTTCTTTTTCTTGACTAATTGCTCTATCTCTTCCAATACTTTTGAATAAAAGTGGAGAGAGTGGGCATCTTTGTCTTGTTCTGATCTTAAAGGAAAAGCTTTCAGTTTTTCAGTGTTGAGCATGTATGATGTCAGCTGTGGCCTTGTCACACATGGCCTTTATAATGTTAATATATGTCCCCTCTATACTCACTTCATTGAAAATTCTTATCATAAATGAATGAATTATTTCAAATGCTTTTTCTGCATCTATTGAAATGATCATATGATTTTTTATTCTTCATTTTGTTAATATTTAAGAATACTATTATGCACTCACTATAGATGATGTTTTCAAATACATATCTGGGACAAAGGAAGGGCCTAGCCCTTGCTGGTCCCATCACTATGACTCCACCCAACCCTGTCACCTGCTCCTTTTAAAAACAGACAAAACTCAGCGCTCTAAACACAAGCTCTCTCTGAAAGTAGATATTCCAATTGCTAAATGTAGAAGGGATGATGGAAATACAAAGCCACTTGATCGAAAACCACAGGAATTATTTTGGCTATTAAAATCATTGGACAAACCATGACAAGAAACAGGATTTTTACGTACTCACAAAGTATCTCCCTACAAGATATGTACTAATCAAAAAGGAAAAAATAGAAACTGTACAGCAGAGAGATCTGGCACACACGACCTTAACCAAGTGATCATGCTAACCTCCCCAGCAGAGGAACATGTGGACATAACACACCTACTGATATAATACATCATCACTTCTGTCTTCTTCCTGCCAAAAATACATCACCTGAATCTAAGCATAAGAAAACAGACCAATCCAAATTGAAAGACATTCTACAAAAGTACTGACCAGTGCTCTTCAAAAGTGTGAAGGTCAAGAAAAACAAGGCAGTACTGAGGAACTGCCACAGACTGAAAAAGAAGAAAGAAATGTGTGAATCAAATGAAATGTGGACTCCTGGATTGGATCCCAGACCAAAAACAGACATTAATGAGAAAACTGTCAAGATTCAAATATGGTCTGTGGCTCAATTAACAGTATCACACCAAGTTAATTTCCTAGTTTTTATAAATGTGCACGTCGACATATGATATTAACATTGGGGAAAGCTGGGTGAAGGGTTAAGGGTACTGCCCTATTTTTGCAACCTTTCTATACATCTAAACTTATTTCAAAATAAAAGTATTTGTGTGTGCATGCGCGTGTGTGCGTGTGTATTCTTCTGCTAGGATGCACTTTCTTCTAAAGTCAAAACAAAAATCAAGGACTTCCCTGGTGGCACAGTGGTTAAGAATCCGCCTGCCATTGCAGGGGACACGGGTTCGAGCCCTGGTCCGGGAAGATCCCAGATGCCGCAGAGCAACTAAGTCCATGTGCCACAACTATTGAGCCTGAGCTCTAGAGCCCGTGAGCCACAACTACTGAAGCCCACGTGCCACAACTACTGAAGCCCATGTACCGAGAGCCCATGCTCCGCAACAAGAGAAGCCAGCCACCGCAATGAGAAGCCCACGCACCGCAACAAAGAGTAACCTCCACTCGCCACAACTAGAGAAAGCCTGCACATAGCAACGAAGACCCAACGCAGCTAAAAATAATAGAAAAAAAAAGATAACCCTTGATTCTTTAAAAAAAAAAATCAATGTATTTGAAAGAATGTGAAGAATAAATTTTTCAGAAAAAAATTATTAAATCCATCAAACATGCAATAGGTAAAAATTTAGGATCTTCTTGATTTATCAGTTATAACTCTATTCTTTAAGCAATGCTTAAATATAATATTTCTTTAATATTGTATTTCCTATATTGTATTAGTGAATACAGTAATTAGATCTTTAGTTAATATTTTCATAAGATCATAAAAATGGACATAAATAATTAAGCAATAAGCCAGCAAAGAATACAAAATGGTACATCTTTTTAAGGGAAAAATTGGTAACATTTATTAAAATTTAAATGGACTACAAAAATCTATCAGATGACACTATATGATAGAAAGCCTTCAAATGCATTGGTAACAAGGATCCTCACTTGATACAGGCTGAGCCGACTTTTATTCTTTGGAATGAATCACACTGGAAAGATTAGTCTCTTTTCTCTCTACAAAAAGATCCCAGCCTTTCAAGTCAATGAAAAGGACATGGAATTCTATGTTGTGTGAGCTCAGAGAATTCACTAGAACTTTTCAGCTGCCTTCTAGAGATTCAATGGCCAAAGCTGACCAAGGGGAAGACAATTACCAATAGCTGCCCCAGGACCCACTATTACTTAAAAAGATGACATCAGTTGAGAGGAAGCTAATTACCTCTAGTTGGCAATGGGAAGGCAAGAATTAAAATGCCCAAGGAAAGTTCTGAATAACAGTGAGAGGCAGAGATTCAACTCAGAATGACTGTATCAGGCAAATGCAATGCCCACTTCTTGCTCTATAAAAATTCCCCCAAGGTCACGAGCTCTGCTTCCCAGGAAGCTAACCCTCATTTCTTTTCCAAGCTATCCCCAAATCCTACTCTGTGCTGGCCAGTCAATGCTTTCACAAGTCTTGAGCATTTAAGAAATCTGATTTTCATAAAGCTTTTACATATGAGGTAACTTAAATAGTCACAAAGACTAAAGGTAGAACAGTGGGTGCCAGGGGCTGAGGGGAGGGGTGAACGGGAAGTTAGTGTTTAATGGTTTAGAGTTTCAGTTTACAAGCTGAAAAGAGTTCTGGAGATGGATGGTGGTGATGCTGGCACAACAATGTGAATGTACTTAATGCCACCACTGCCACCAGCCCAGGTGCCTACCTGTGTGTTTACATCGTCAGAGCAGGCCTCGACCACAGCCAGGCCCTAGGAAGGAGGGAAGCTGCAGACAGAGCTCTGCAGACTCACGTCAACTTCAAGTTCAAGAGCTAAGAACTCAGCCACCAACTAGCCTCATTTTAGCTCATTAGGTAAGCTTAGAGCTTCATAAACTTTATTTTTCCTATGAAACATAACATGACAATATCCCAAATGTATCTGCAGAGAGGTTAAGCCTCCAAAAAAGCTCAGTTCAATTTTGTTCAGCAAATCAATCACCAGAATGAGATTGAATTCCTGAGAGATATGCATACAATACAAATCTATATTTGTGTCCAGCAGTTAGGATGTTTGGGACTCTAAGTATGACAAAAAATCCTAACCATAAGGGTCTTTACTTAGGAAGAGGTCTTCAGGGAGGGGTCCAGTGACATCAGAGAGGCCTAAGGTTCTATCTGTCCATCCCATCATGTTTAGCAATGAGCTTTCCACCCTCTTGTTGGTTGCTTCATGGTCACAGATGGCAGCTCCAGGGATCACACCAGTTATCAGCAGTGAAGGAGGGGCAGTGGCCAAAGGCCTTCTCCAACAGACTCTCCTTATTCCTGGAAGAAGCCCCTCCTTCCCTCACATCTCATTGGTCAGAACCAGGAGATGGACTGGCCCCAGACCAATCACTAGCGAAGAAGAATGTGATTGCCATGACAGGTCTTGACCAACCATGACTAGTGGTCAGGTGGGCCATGGACTATGTCTGAGCTAAGAGCCTCAGTCAGCTCCAGGACACCTGAACACTGGCTGCAAGAAGGTGAACAAGGAAGGCCTCAGGGAAGGTAGGGGAAGCCCTCACACAGGGCTTAATCTTTCTGTTTCTTTTGCTGGTTTCTGGATTAAAACATCACAAGTCTACTCAACACCACCACTTAAGAGCAAATCGGCCACCTTTTACCTCCAGAGGAGGCTCCACCACCCATGTTAGAACATCCCCATCTCCCTAGTGTAGCATCTGACGTCAGGACTGCTCCTAAGGTCAGCAACTGGCCATTCAAACCCAGGGGCCACCATCCTAGCAACAGCGGCAGTGGCTTTCTACATCTGGTATTCCCAGGTGCTGAGGTATCAACACCAGCTCAGCAGCCAGCCTGTGTCGGCCCCTTTGTGACAGAGAAGGACGAATCCAAGGTTCCACACCCTCCACCTCACACAGGGTCCTGAACTGAATACAGGACTCTGACTGCCACACGTGGCCCCCAACAGATGGCCTGCACACGTGGCCTGCCATAAGTGGCTCCTTCTAACTAGAATCCGTCTTTCTCTCTGGCACCCTCAGGGGAGGAGTTGAGTACATTTCTGTTTCCCTTCGGTGAAGTGAGGCAGGAGATGTAAAGGGCAGGCTGCTAGCTTAGGTTCTAGAACTGAGTGACTGGCAATCCTTCATGTCTCTTCCTCAGTCATATCACAGCATCTGTGAACAGAGGCTCTAAGAGCTCAGTCTCACAAAGGACTGTGCCCAGTGGCCTCTGGGATGGATGTGAAGTCACATCTTGGCTACAACTGGCTCCACTCAGAAGGGCAGGGCGACTCTTCCTAGGAGCCACTGCTGACTTGATCAAATCATGGAAATTGGTTTCCTCGGCCACTAATCATTTTGGCACCTGGAATTCTTCCATGGTCTTGCAAGATGTCCACAACTCTGGAATGAAATTAGAAACTTGAAGTCATGAATAATCTCAGAAGAATTTCAAGTCCTGTTAGCTAATTTTGTTCAGAGGAAGCTTCCATGACTTTTCTGTCAGTGAATTCTTTAATCTAGCCAAGTATTTCCGATGCACAATGCCCTGCCTGTGCTCAGTCAGCAACCAGCCCCATCTCACCGCTTCCCTGCCCCCTCCCCAAAGCCTCAACTGGTCACCTGCCTCCTGCAGAGTAACCCTGAGGGACCCAGGCCTCCAGTCACTCCTGCCCCTCACCTTTTTCCTCACTATCCTTCCTCCACCCAACTGCCAACATTCACTAGACTTCAAATCCAAAAACCCTTCTTTAAAATAAGAATTGTAACCATGAGCCAGCTGATCTCATCTGTTTGCATTATGGTCATGGTTTTCCTCATGGTAATTCAGATCTCAAGCAAAGCATCCAAATAGGTGACAATTACTTGGGGGACTTTCCCATGCCCTGATGCCCGGTATTTCATAAAATTTTTAATAAAAATTTTTAAGAAGAGAAACTTAGGGCTCCCCTGGTGTTGCAGTGGTTAAGAATCTGCCTGCCAACGTAGGGGACACAGGTTCGAGCCCTGGTCCGGGAAGATCCCACATGCCGCGAAGCAACTAAGCCCATGCGCCACAACTACTGAGCCTGCGCTCTAGAGCCCGCGAGCCACAACTACTGAAGCCCGCGTGCCTAGAGCCCGTGCTCCGCAAC
>NC_041222.1:89203084-89224983 GCF_002837175.3 Physeter macrocephalus
GCCTAGAGCGCGTGCTCCGCAACAAGAGAAGCCACCTCAATGAGAAGCCCACACACTGCAACGAAGAGTAGCCCCCACTCTCCGCAACTAGAGAAAGCCCGCGTGCAGCAAAGAAGACCCAACACAGCCAAAAATAAATAATCAACTAATGTAAAAAAAAAAAAAAAGAAGAGAAACTTAGCAACACTCCTTTAGAATGTGAAACCTCATTATACAAATGGCACTGAACTACTGCTTTCTCGCAAGAAACAGGCAGAGGAGGAAAAAAACCGCAGGTGGCCCCCAGCATGGTAGAAAGACCCTCTCAAGGTCTTTAAAAACAACAGAGCTTCATTCACTTGGCTCAAGGTTTTCCCATCCTTAGATGGAAAAATATCTGCTGCCTCTGAGTCTCGGGGAACAAATAAAACCACAAGACACTGCGTCTTCCATAATTCTTTAGCTTTACTTCTTCCCTGTGGCTCCAAAATTAATTCCCCGTGTTTATTCAAGTGTCGCTTATCTGTTCCATCACCAACCATCCGTCGACGGTCATTAATTTCCTCCTGACCCCACTGCCTTCCTCCTACTCTCTTGAACAGTTTAAGAGCAACACTTCAGCTCAGCCGTTTTTGGTCTGGCGTGGATTTCAAATTCCCTCTGCAAACGGAATCTGTGTGCTGTCTTTCATGCTGTCATGTCCCCCCCTCCACTGGTCTGTAGGTTTCTAAACTCTTGAGCCACTGCCATCTAAAAATCTACTCAGGAAAAAGAATCCAAAGCCCAGATACTTGGGGGAAGAAGATATCTGGGGAGAAGCTACCAAGAGAGAGGTTTTCTGGGGAAGTATAATTAATGCTGAGGCTGCTGACACTGCTCATTATGCAGCAGGGGAGAAGGCCTGTGCCCGCACCGTCAGAGGCAGTGGCATGCCAGCCTCCTGGACCTTTGATTCAAAGAGCCCTCCGTGCTAAAACGGATGAGCTAAAAACACTAGGAAGCTGCCCAGGAGGGCCTGAGTACCCAATACCTGCCTACCCGCCCCCCACCTTCTTGCACAGCAGGCACAGACCCAACTCTCTGCTGCTTCTGAGCTGCAACATAGATGGGCCAGCTAAACTCTGCAGCATAGAAGACGCATGTGACACTAAGAAAACGCCCAGAGGTAATTCCAAGGAGTCAGACTGGGTCTCTTAAACAACAACAGAATCTATCAAAAAGACAGGCAATAACAAGCGATGGTGAGGATGTGGAGAAGCTGGGACCCTCAGACACTGCCAGTGGGGATGTAAAATGGTGTAGACACTATGGAAAACAGTCTGGAGGTTCCTCAAAATGTTCAACGTAGAACTACCATGTGACCCCACAATTCCACTCCCAGGTAGATACCCAGAAGAACAGGACATGTGTGTTCACACAAAAGCTGGTACATAAATGTTCAGAGCAGCATGATTCCCGATAGCCAAAAAGTGGAAATACATCAAATGTCCATCAGATGATGAATCAATAAATAAACAGTGATACTTCCATACAGTGGGATACATTCACCAACAACAAGGAAAGAGTGGTGACCCAGGTGGACGGCATCAGTAATGAGGCATGGTGATAGCGTGGTCCCTTAATAGGATGTGTGCACCTAACCTCTGTGGTTTTCCTCCCCAAACCCACAAGCCCAGTCTCATTATATGAAAAACAGCAGACACACCTCAACTGAGGGGCACTCTACAAACTACCCAACCAGTACTCCTCAAAACTGTCATGGTCTGGGCTTCCCTGGTGGCGCAGTTGTTGGGGGCCCGCCTGCCGATGCAGGGGACGCGGGTTCGTGCCCCGGTCCGGGAAGATCCCACGTGCCGCGGAGCAGCTGGGCCCGTGAGCCGTGGTCGCTGAGCCTGCGCGTCCGGAGCCTGTGCTCCGCAACGGGAGAGGCCACGACAGTGAGAGGCCCGAGTACCGCAAAAAAAAAAAAAAAAAACGAAAAAAAAACACTGTCATGGTCATCTAAAACAAGTCTCAGAAGCTGTCACAGCCAAGAGGAGCCGAAGGAGACCTGACAACTAAACGGAAGGTAGAATCCTAGAACAGAAAAAAGTCATTAGGTACAAACTAAGAAATACAAATACAGTTATGGACTTCAGTCTGATTCACTAATTTTGAGAAATGAACTAGTCTTGTGTAAGATGTTAATAATTAGGAAAATGGAGTGTGAGGTATATGGGAACTCTCTGGACTGTCTTGGCATTTTTTCTGTAAATTTAAAACTGCTCTTAAATAAAGAATTTAATTTTAAAAAGGAGTGAAGTACTGATACGATGTATGACACGAATGAGCCTTGAAAACATAATGCTGAACGAAAGAAGCCAGTCATAAAAGGCCACCTACTGTATGATTCCACTTATATGAAATATACAAAACAGGTAAATCCATAGAGACAGAAAGCAGATGGTTCAGGGCCTGAGGTGCAGGGTTTCTTTTTAGATCTATGAAAATGTTCCAAAATTGGCTGTGGTGATGGATGCACAACTCTGTGAATATACTAAAAACCACTGAATTGTATACTTTTAAACTTTTATGACACGTGAATCACATAAAGCTATTACTATTGTTAAGAAGAATCTAACAGAGGGAAGGTTGAATCATAAAAACTGCTCCTATTCAACCTGTGGTACATTTGTTACAATTAGTGAAACCATACCGATAAAATATGAGTAACTAAAGTCCATAGTTACCATAGGGTTCACTCTTTTTTGTTAGAAAGTTATAGGGGTTTTAACCAATGTCCAACTCATGTACCTGCCATTATAGTATCATACAGAGCAGTTTCACTGCCCTAAAAATTCCCTAAAAATTCACCCCTCCATTCCTCCCTAACCCCTGACAACCACTTATCTTTTTACTGTTGCCATAGTTTTGCCTCTTCCAGAACATCATATAGTTGGGATCTGTGTGTAGCCTTTTCAGATTGGCTGCTATCACTCAATGTTCAGCCATTTTCAACCCACAAAGGCAATGATTTCATACCATTCATTGTAACCTAATAGAATTATTTTCCTTTGGATATACACAAAATAAAACACACACACACACACACACACATCTGTGTGCACACTCTCACACCTGCTTACAAGGCAAGTCCCATCATTTCTTCTGACACTGAAAAATCTCGGGACCTGGGCCCACCATAGAGGGGGCCGGGGGTGCAGCAATGAGAAAGGTGGCCACAGACCTGTCCTCAGGGAGCTTCTGGTCCAGCAGGGGAGCCAGGGGCCAGAGTGGGGTCACACCATCCTCAGCCTGGGGGACCCCAGATGAGGACACAGACACAATGAAGCTGGCATCTTCCGGGAGCAGCACTGACCAGGCAAATGTGGGGGGCTTCTCGGACAGAAGAGGTGGCTCCTGCAGGTTGAGGATGCTGAGGGCACTCCCCATGTGGGGTGCTCAGGAGAGAACCTGGACAGGTGAGAAGAAGCCAGAGAGGCCAGTGGGGGAACCTCCCACCTGTGCCCCCAGCCCAGGCATCCCCCATCTCAGCTCAAGCTCACCCAGTGATGACTGGACACAGCACAGAGCTGGTTGGCTAGGCAGCTTTATACCTAGAAATCTCATTGCTGTATCAAGCTGAAATCTGTGTCCCAAGCCCTCCTTCCAGTGACCCTACTGTCCCCTTACTACTGTTTCCCTTAGAAGCCAAAGCACACAGAGCCATTGGGCAAGTTCTCCCATGTGACAGACTTCAAGGGCCTGAGGGTGGCCCAAGAGTGGGCTGCCCATAAATCCCCTTTAACTCTTCTCCACACACAGGGCTCCTGACGCCCAAACATTTTTAGGGTAGTTTAAGATGGAGGAAAAATCTTATGCTAGCTTTCAGGAGAAACTCTTTTCAGACAATGTTTGAAAACTGGAACATAGGAGATTGCCATCTTTGTAGGCTGAAAATGGTCAGAGGCAGTCAATATTGTATGGTACAACCTCCTCTAACTCGTCATAACAGGCACACGCTATGGACTGCTCTGCAATCCGATAGTCGTGGTGGCTGGACAATTTTGAGACTATCCTAAAAAACAGTGACTTGTACACGCTGAAAGGGAATTTTATGGTAAGTGTACTCTATCATCTCAATAATTCTGTTGTTGAAATAAAAGGGGCAAGAAGCACCTGCAAATGTCCTGAGCACATAATTTCTGGTCAAATCTAAGAGGCTTGCTTAAATGTAGCAAAAACTGCTTTCATTACAGATGAATGAAGCTGAGGGAACAAACAGGGCAGAATTAGCAATCAGCCTCCTCTGGCCCTTGTCAGGCCTGTACACTGAGCTTCTGTCGATTCCCAGATCTTCCCTAGATCCCATCCCCAGATCTCCCCTAGATCCCATCCCCAGACCTCCCCTAGATCCCCATCCCCAGATTTCCCCTAGATCCCATCCCCAGATTTCCCCTAGATCCCATCCCCAGGCCTCCCCTAGATCCCATCCCCAGATCTCCCCTAGATCCCATCCCCAGACCTCCCCTAGATCCCCATCCCCAGACCTCCCCTAGACAACACAGTGGTCACTTTCTGGAGTCTACACCCCCTGCTGACCTGATTTTCCAGCCCCCTCCTCTGACACAATCGCTGTCTAGGATTTTTAAAATGTATGTAGGCCAGCTTCCCAAATACACTGGAAAATCTCTAAGGACAAATACTGCGTTGTGAACAAACTTCTTCACGTGCCCAAGGCAACACTCTGCTCTTAAATGGGCACTCAGTAAGTCTTCCTTATAGCTACTAACATAATTAGGATTTTTACACAAGATCCCTTGCTTTTAAACAGCTGATTCTCAGGCAACCAAAATTCCTCAGCCGAACTGTGTAACATGATGTGCTCTGGATTTGTAGGATGAGCCTATTTTCTCTGAGTCCATTCTTTCTTTAAATACCAATATATTTAAAGAATTTATACCAATAGCAGTATAAATTCATATTAAAGCAAAGGCCAGCTTGTAAAAATAACAGTTCAGTAAACCCACAGATCCCTCTCTGTCTCTGAGCACAGGACTATCTGAACAACTAATCCGAGATTTAAAGCCTTCCAAATATTATTCCTCCCCCTCCACCCCTCCACCTCACTTCCAGTATTAATGTCACTCAAAAATCTCAGAGGATCATTTCACATGTTTAATGGCCTCATTTAATTTTTTTTCTTCTTACCAAACATGAACCTGGGTTCCTACAATACCAATTTAGCCAAGTCTCCAAACTTGTTCCCTTTGACAGCTGGCGATACAAATTCTCATTCCAGCTGCTTCCACCAGCGTGCTCAGGTCTTTAAGCCCAACAGGTGGAGGTGGGAAGGTGGAAGGGGTGGACCCAGGCCCCCCCCCCAGTCTTAGATTCTGCTTCCTCTGACCTCACTGGAAAGGTTCCTCTGCACCCCCTTAGACTGTCTATTGTGCACTACCAGGTGGAATCGAGGGATAGAAGAACCGACTGTCAGCTCCAACATTTACTGAACGTGCCTTTTTCTGCAACATGTTTGACGAGCTGGCTGGGACTGCTCTGAGTAGCCAATCCCCGCCCCACCCCCCCGCATCTGCCCCACCGAGGCCACCTATCCTGACTGTCTGCAAGTAACCAAAGGCCCTCCCCAGCACCCAGAAATCCACAACCCCTAAGAAGACACTCTGTGTTAAATGAAAGTTTGAAGAGATATTTCTTTCCCCTTTGGAGTAACTCGTAAAATGTTAGAAAAGAATCTAATCCTTAGTGAATTACATACGAGATTTTATTAGGACCCAAATATTGATACAGAGCATACTGTCTGATTCGAAAATTCTGGGACTAGGATGTACATTTTTTTCTTTAACTTTAGGCCTTTGTATGTATTTGAGAATAAGCACTGTGCTTTATCCTCCCGCATGAGAGTGCAGAGAGGGGAGAAGGGGCAGAGTCCAGTGGAGGAAGCTGACATCTTCACTCAGCAGGCATGTCCTGAACACCCACTATGCTTCAGATGCCCTTCCAGGAGCCTGGGGGATACATCAACAAAGGGAAGGAGGATCTCTGCCCTCGGGCTGGGAAGCAGACAAAAAAAGAACACATCATTAATAGATCAAGTAGATGGTATGTTCAAAGGGAACATACCAAAGACAAAATGGACAGAATGGGAAGTGGAACCCCAGTAAGGGCGCCAAAGAGAGATGTGAAGTGAACGTAATTCAATTACTGTGGCCGCGATCAGGTATAAGCCAAGGGATGTGCCTCATTGGTCTGTAACAAAATAGAAGTTTGAGTCCAGTTGCAAAATAAATGTGTCATGGGTATGAAATGTACAGTGTGGGGAACAGGGTCAGTAACTATGTAATATCTTTGTATGGTGACATATCATAACTAGACTTATCATGGTGATCATTTTAAAATGCACAGAAATATCGAATCACTGACAGTGTTGTAGGCCAAATATACTTCAAAAACAAACGAACTCATAGAAAAAGAGATCAGACTTGTGGTTACCAGTGGCAGGGGTGTGGGGAGAGGGAATTGGTTGAAGGCAGTCAAAAGGTATAAATTTCCAGTTATAAGATAAATAAGTACCAGGGATGTAACTTACAACATGATAAATATAATTAACAGTGCTGTGCATTACATATGAAAGTTAAGAGAAAAAATCTTAAGAATGCTCACCACAAGGGAAAATATTTTTTCCATGTCTTTAATTTTGTATCTATATGAGATGATGGATATTTGCTAAATTTACGATTGTCAAATCATTACCTTGTACACCTTACACTTACACAGTGCTGCATGTCAATTACATCTCAATAAAACTGTAAGAAAAAAAGTTTTGAAAAACAGAATAAATAGGCTTTAACATTTTTAAAAGTTTAACGGCTGAAACTGAAATGTGTAAGTTAAAATTAAAACAAATTCTCAGGAAAAAGTAATAGAGGTTTGAGGTTTTATATAAAGTACTTCCTTAGCGGCTAAAATATAGAACCAGCTAAGACTGAAATCAGCCAGATGCTGCAAACATTTGCCAGCATCAGATGACTATTGGACTTGCACCACAGTCCTACTCCTAGGTGTACCCAGGAGAGCTGAAAATGGTCTGTGTGAAGGAAATGTGACTGTGGGAATCCACACCAACTTCTCCAACAGATCGCATCTTCTGCTTTGCAATCCAGTGAGAAACAGTTTAAATATTAACTGTGTGATGTCCATACTAAATGTTTTATGTTAAGTAGACTTAAATAATGTTTTAAAAACCATTGGATGGGAATCTTTTCCAAAGCCTGTCGACTCACCTGTGTTAGTGTTTCCTCTCCCAGCTAGCTGGGCAAACCAGCCCTGTGGCTGAGCCACACAGCCCGGTCCCACCCCTCCTTCCTGGGGAACAGCCCTCAGCCCCTCCAAACACTGTCCCCCACGGGCCCACCTCTCCAGGGCTCTGTGGGCATGGCCTCCCTCAGCCCCACCAAGCACTCTTGCCCAAGACACCTCCACCTTCACATAAAGCCACTCCTTCATGTCAAGGGCTTTTCCCAACTTAAAAAAAAAAAAAAAAAAAAACCGCTAATAATAACAGTAAAAGGGGATGTGTTACAGAGATGCCCAGTGTATGTTGTTGAATAAACCGACAAATTAGCAGCTCCTGGGCATACAGCAGGTGCTCAATAACTGGCTGGTTAAAACGATGGCAACAAGAGGACACAGTACAGAACCCAGCAGAAATCTCCGTGGTGATAACGAAGCTCTGTATCTGCGCTGCCCACCACGGTAGCCGGTAGCCACCAGCCACCTGCAGCTGCTTAGCACTAATGCTTGGCTGAGGAATTCCGTCTGTAATCTTAATTTTAATGACTTTAAATTAAGTAGCCACACGTGGTTAGTGGCTACCTACTGGACAGAGCAGCTACAGAACAATGCACACCCCAGGCATCCTGAAATTACATTCCAGAAATGTCCAAGATAAGAGAATTTGCAGCTAGTGAATTTAGGTCTTGGGGAGGAAAACAGTTATGGAGACCACAGGCTGGGGAAAAGATCTGAACGCTTTCTTTCTAAAATTTACACTAAAAGCATTGAAGACGGCACATGGGAGGACCACAGATATTATATTCTTCCTAAGTAACCAACGTCTTATAATTTATTTCAAGCGGACAGCAGTGACTTTAATACTTTAACCCTGACCTACAATTTTATCAAAGCACTTATAAAAAAAATTTTTTTTAATTAAAATTTTAAAAAGCACTTATAAATTTGTGGCTCGTTAACAACAACATACATACAAAGGAGCACATTTTCTGGACTGTATGCCTATCCGACAGGTATACCCTTACAATTTGGGAGAGTCAGGCCCCTGTGGACACAGAGATGGAGGGACCCTAGGACTCTGTTGGTGGCAAAAGTGTCAGATGAACTGCCCTATGTGACTCCCACTGAGAGAGCTGAGGACAGCCTCTGGGTACATGGGCGCCTTCCTCTCCCCCGAATTTTGCAGAAGGGTCTGCTCTCACACATTCCCACTGCAGGCCACACTTCAATCCACTATATGCTGACACCCTTAATTTTCCCCTGCAGTGCATCTTGGCCATACTGACTGATCACAATCCCCTCCAGTTCTCCCCAAACCGCTGCCCCGCTGCCCACACGCACTGTGGACAAATGGCCTGGCACTCCATGCCCCCAGGGGCATCTTGGGGTGAGGGCTTTGCTCCCCGGTGGTAGGTGCTGACCACAGAGCCCCCTTTCCTTTCTTCTTTGTCCCATCCGCAACACCAGGAATTCCGCAGTCAGGCTGGGGACTGCCCGGTCCCTGCCGTGGAGGAGAAGGAGGAAAAGGCAGAAGGAAGCCGATGTCAGTTTTAATCACTTGGTGCTGAGTGACACCCTCAAGGCTAGTGGCCTCTGCCAGCCTGCCCCTGTCCCAGGCCCGCTACAGGAATCACAACTGGTGGTTCTCAAACTTTTGCATGCCTCAGAAGCCCCTGGAGGGCTTGTTAACACACAGACTTTTGAGGCCCAGCTCAGAGTTTTTGACTCGGGAGGTTCTGGGGCAGGTCCAAGAACTCACATTCCTAATGCATTCCCAGGTGCTGCTGGCGCTTCTGGTCCAGGGACCAAACTGAGACAATCCCTACCATGGGGTTCTGGTTTTCTGGAAAAGGATACCCTCGTAGCACCTAACATCTGTTCATCTTGCAGACATTAACTGACACAGCCCTTAGGAACAAATTGCCCCAAGATACAGCCTTCCACAAATGAGACCAAAGCCCCCCCACCAGGTGTGCTCCACCCTCACCCAGGGCAGGGGGTCTCACTGAGCCAGGTCTCCAGAGATGCTCTCAGCCTCTGGTCTGTGTGCACATGCATGCGCTTGCTTGCTTTTGGTGCTTGGCATAAATACCCACTTCTCGACCTTGTGACTCATTTCTGCACAAACCTCAATTCCCAATTCCCTCTCCATGATTATTCCCTGACCCCAAATGCTCACACATAACTAAGTTTCTTAGAAGTCAGCAAATCTACGGACAGGCAATCCACAGGAACTCAAACTTGGAATAACAGTGATCCTATACCAGGAGTGCCGGTCAGAGATGAAACCTTGCTCACTGAACCTGTTCATTCCACAGAATTTAGGGGGCAGATCCTGAAGTGGACACCACTTTGGGTTCAACAGTGATGGATGCCTGGGCAGAAAAGCCACCCATAGGGCCTCAGAGAAAGGCTCCCCAGAAAAGCAGAGATTCTCATTAGAGTCACTGGAAACGTTGGTACCTGACGTGGATCTCACTATAGACAAATGAAGAGCTCCATCAGTGAGTCCATCTCACCGGCAAGGCTGAAAATCACAGAGGGAGTTGAGGAGAAAAAGGGTAGAGCTGCTGACTACAGAAGCTGAGACACAGTATACCCATGAGTGTTGTCCCAGAGAATATAGCAAACAAAAAAACATATTCAAAGGTATAACAGATGAAAATGAACTGAAATAAAGGAAGACAATTAATTTGCACAATGGGTCCCAAGAAAAATGGAAACAGATCAGCCATTATCAGGGCACAAACTGGTAAAATCACTCAATTTCAAGAATTCATGGGCTTCCCTGGTGGCGCAGTGGTTGAGAGTCCGCCTGCTGATGCAGGGGAAACGGGTTCGTGCCCCGGTCCGGGAAGATCCCACATGCCGCGGAGCGGCTGGGCCCGTGAGCCATGGCTGCTGAGCCTGCGCGTCCGGAGCCTGTGCTCCGCAACGGGAGAGGCCACAGCGGTGAGAGGCCCGTGTACTGCAAAAAAAAAAAAAGAATTCATAATATTTTCCTGGTAAATCTTTGCCCTTCTTTTATTTTTTACCTTCTAGTAACTTGGATTTAGATAGCTATGTTACATAAAAGTCAAAGGAAACAAATCAAACAAAAGGGAGAGAAAAAGGAAATAGAAATAGAAGATATAACCCAAAAAAGGCAATAGATTTAAGGCCATATCTCAATAAATATGGCTGAGGAATACTTATTATCTAGAAGAAAAAAACAATCATGATCAAAACCCAAATAAAGCTATTCATTATATCAATATTTAAAATATCTATCTAAAACCAAATGAGGAAGCAGAAACGTCTTTAGAAACAAAGACTTACTAGACAAATGCCATAATTAAGAACAAAAAAATTACATAATATTAATGTACATGATTTAATTAGAAGCAAAAAGCAAAAGGGACACTTTTAAATTATTAAGGTTACAATCCTCAATGAGGAACTTTCATGATATATGTAGCAAATAACAGTGTCTAAAACACAAAAACTGAAGTAAAATCAAAGAGATAGACAGAAATAATAGCATAGGATACTGAATTCTACCTCTCTGCCTTAGGCAAATAAAGAAAAAAAAGTAAGTAAAGATAAAGAAAAATGAAATTACATAATCAATGAGGTTGCTCTAAACTGAGATTACATCTAAGTCCCCACTGTACATAACAAATAATAACCATATTTTAAGCCATTAAAAAACATCAAATTCCCCAACACCCAAATACAGTAGACCACACTCTCTATAAACAAAATGCAATGAAACTACAAAATGAGTCCCTAGAAGTAAGAAATGTTCTCCTTAACTTTTGAATCACAGAGAAAATAAAAATTGAGATTAAAGACTATCTGGAAAATAACAACTAAAACATTATGCAGCATGTAACACAATGTAAAAGCTATAGCCAAAGCTACACTCATAAGAAAATTCATACCCTTAAGAACTTGCCTTACTTATAATAACATTGTTCTAAGATTCATGTAGAAAACTAACTGTGAATAGCCAGGAAAGTTCTGGGGAAATGTGCAAAGGGCCAGACTAATCCTACTAAATATTAAAACTTATAAAGCTATGGTAATTAATTAAAAGCAGGACAGACACTGAATGATCTGGAAATAATACCAAACAAACATGGAATTTATAATACCAAAAGAAAGGTTGCTTTTCCAATAATTGAAAAGGAACAGATTATTCAATAAAGGAGTTCAGGGTAACTCATTTTCCTGAGGAGAACAACTAAAGTTGGATCTAAATTCCATGTGAATGAAAGATTTAACCAAAAAAAAGTCCTAAAACTCTCCCCAAAAAGGTTAATTTTTTAAAATAATCTTGGAATGGAAAAGAGATTCCAATGTCTGGCTCAAAACTCAAAATACATAAAATAAAAGCTAGCTTAGTTTGACTCAATAAAACTTTCCGCATGGAAACAATCATAAGCAACGTCAAAGGATAACCTGAGAAAAAAATTTTTCGTATGAACTGGAATAGAGCTAAATAGTCTTAGAAATCAGTGGAACAATTGAGACCAACTAGTAGAAAAGTAGTAGAGAAAGCAAACATTTATTTCCCAGAAAAAAAATAAATAAATGACTTATGAAAACATTCAGCCTCATGGACAATTTTTTAAATGTCAACAGAAAGAATTAACATGCCATTTCTCTGTTGAAGACTTACTAAGATTAAAATGCCTGATAATTTCCAGAGTTGGTCAGGGCTTGGAAACACCAGAGAAGTTCACACACTTTTGCTGTCACATAAATTGCTGCCACCTTCTGGAAGTGTAACCTTGTAGAATCTATCAAAAACCTATATCAATACCTTGGACAAAAAAAATTCACTTCTGGGAACTGACTCTACAGATACACAGTATAGAAGAACAAAAAATGTATGTACAGATGTTCCCTGCAGCACTGTTTTCTGTAATAGCTAAAAATCAGAAGTATCCATCCATAGGAGACCAGTGAAATTAATTATGTGTATCCAAATGACAGATATTGGCAAAGATTTTAAAAAATGAGGTGCGGGTTTCCCTGGTGGCGCAGTGGTTGAGAGTCCGCCTGCCGATTCAGGGGACACGGGTTCGTGCCCCGGTCGCGCGTCGGGAGCCTGTGCTCCGCAACAGGAGAGGCCACAACAGTGAGAGGCCCGCGTACCGCAAAAAAAAAAAAATTAATTAATTAAAAAAATAAAATAAAAAATGAGGTGCATGGCGTGTGCTAAGATGGAAAGATTTGTAAGAACTATTGTTATGTGAAAACAGCAAACCTCAGTTCAGTATGCATGGTATAATTTCATTGTATATAAAAACATTCATTGTAAAGCAATTATACTCCAGTAAAGATGTTAAAAATATATATATATATATATATATATAAAAAAATCACGGATGCTAAGACAAGGATGAGCCCTGGAAACATTATGCTCAGGGAAAGAAGCCAGATACAAAGCCACAGCATGTATGATTCTATTTATATGAAATTTCCAGAATAGGCAAATCCAGAGAGACGGTAAGTAGATTAGTGGTTGCAAGAGACTGAGGGAGGGGAGTGAGGAGTCACTGCTAAAGTAGGGGGTGATGGAAGTGTTCTGGAACTAGATAGGGGTGATGATTGCACAAGAAAGTGAATGTACAAAATGCCACTGAATTGTGCACTTCAAAATGGTTAATTTTATGTTATGTGCCTTTTACCACAATTAAAAAAAAAAAATTAACAAGAGAGATGCACCGACAAGCACATGAGCCTAGGAAATGTCTGGAAAGAAGTACAAAGACTGTGGGCCGAGATTATCTGGGACCTTTGCAGGGGAGAGAGTGGCAGGGGTGGGGTGAGAAGTGACAGGCTCTTTTCGTTTTACACCTTCTCAGTTTTGTTTTTCAAGCCATAAGCATTTGTTACTGGGTTTTTTGTTTTTGTTTTTCGTGATTATTACTTAGTCAAGGAATAAATGCATTCCCCTGATTTAAAATGAAAATAGGGAATTCCCTGGAAGTCCGGTGGTTAGGACTCCACACTTCCTCTGCAGGGGGCCCGGGTTCCATCCCTGGCCAGGGAACTAAGATCCCCACAAGCCGCATGGCGTGGCCAATTAAAAAAAATTAAAAAAAAAAAAAATTTTAATGTAAAAAATAGTAATAAAATGAAAACAATCCAGAGGAAGCTACATGAAGTCCCTTTGAATCACACCCAAGTGCCAGGAGGGCCCTCTTATAAGTATTTGCTCACAGAAAAGACAGAAAGTATATAGTATTGTTTTGTGGGAGTTTTCACATAGTGATTTTTTGAATAAATACCTTCAATTATAAAAAGACAATTGGGCTGAAGCCAAAGTTCCCTCAATATCATGAGGACACTCCACGCCCCACACACACCCAAAACTCAGGGCAGGCCCCATTCCACCGATGGGGAAAAAAGTAATTATAAAGAGCATTTTTAAAAATGTAATCCCAGGCAGATCTACTTATACCCATACTTGGCTTTCCCTCTTTCCCTTTGTTTTGTTTTGAATCAGCTTGGCTTTTAGACCCCATAGAAATTTGTGGTTAGTCAACTAGAAGAAACGTGACTATCTTGGGGTTTCTTCTTAATTATTATTTTTTTTAAAGAAAGAAAATAAATGGGCTCAAAGTTTAGAGTAGCCAAAAAAAAAAAAAAGTAGGTGAACCTTATCTGAACTCCGAAAACACTTCACTATTTAGAGGTTAATTGTGCCTG
This sequence comes from Physeter macrocephalus, assembly GCF_002837175.3. Lineage (NCBI taxonomy): Eukaryota > Metazoa > Chordata > Mammalia > Artiodactyla > Physeteridae > Physeter > Physeter macrocephalus. Next base: position 89,217,059 of record NC_041222.1, read on the forward strand.
GGCTCTGCCTTGCGAAACAAAGGATTTTTCTTCTTCTAAAATAAAATGAGAAAGACGTACTGAAGTTAGCAAATAGTGAAGGAAATCTAGTATGTACATGTCAAAAAAGCTAGCTGAATCTTAACAATGAAACAATTATGTGCTTGACCATTACTGATACAATCAGAAGGTTATATCAGAATTACACATCCTGTTTCCATTCAAGAAGGCATCCTCTGGGCTCCTTCTTATAAAGCTGCCTTCCAGTCAGAAGTCCCAGCAGCCACTTGGTGCAGGCTGACACCCCTACGTGTGCTCATCGATAACTCTCACCTCTGCACAGCTCCATGCGTACCCCCCCCTCCAACACCCAACGGTGCCTACACCAGGTGCCTCTCCGGGAAGCAGCTGGACTCATCCCCCTGCGCCCCTGCCTGGGGTCTCCAAAAAGCTACTGGGGAGCAGCCTGGGGGTGCCCCTTGGCAAAGTTTTCAGAGTTTAGGGCCAGCACAAAGTCAATGCTTTTTTCTGTCCACAGGATCTTCCTGCTGCCTCCAGAGCTACCTCTGTGCTCTGGAATAGGACAAGGGTGAAGGAAGGAGCCTCTGAGCCGAAGGACAGAGAAATACACTTCCAAGGGCTCCCTCCCTCACCAGCCCTCTGGACCCACTTGCTCTTTCCTCTCCATTTGGCACTTCCAGGCCCTTCCCACGGGGCCAGCCTTCAAGGAGTCCAATCACCTCCTGCTTCAAAGGCTTCCAGGACAGATAAATCACACATGCTGACAGCCACACCATCCCAGTGCCTGAGGATGTATGCTTTTGTTGAATTTTGTTTTCACTGTTACCCAGGCTCCCCCAAGGGAAACAAAGGATGGGTGCCTGGCATCTCAGGGCCTCAACAGGCCACCTCTCTCTGCTCTGACCTCCGGGAGGTCCCCATTAAAGCCTCTCTTGACAGCCAGGCAAGCAGCTGGAGGATGGTGAAGGGGACCAGTGATGTCCACAGAGCAGGCCTGGACACAGGGCTGGTTACACAGAGGTGCTCCAGAGGCCACACAGGCCTGGCAGCAGCGCTGTCCAGAGCAGCAGCCCCAGACAACAAGCTTTCCAGGAAGTGGACTTGCCCTCTGATGCCAAGGGACTCGCCTGAGTCAGGCCATAGGCATAGAGAGGCACCCTGACCGCAGTCCATGCTGGGCCTGGTAACACTGACTCCTAACCACAATACTAACCAGTTGTGGGGTCAAGCCAGTTAGCTACCACCCCAGGCGCGATGGGCTCATTGATAGGAGTGTCCGTTAACAGTGGAACTTTTTTTTTTTCGGTATGCGGGCCTCTCATTGCCGTGGCCTCTCCCGTTGCGGAGCACAGGCTCCGGACGCGCAGGCTCAGCGGCCATGGCTCACGGGCCCAGCCAGGGAAGCCCAACAGTGGAACATTTTTATCAAATAAATTCCAGGGCTTCCCTGGTGGCGCCGTGGTTGGGAGTCCGCCTGCCGATGCGGGGGACACGGGTTCGTGCCCCGGTCCGAGAGGATCCCACGTGCCGCGGAGCGGCTGGGCCCGTGAGCCATGGCCGCTGAGCCAGCGCGTCCGGAGCCCGTGCTCCACAACGGGAGAGGCCACGGCAATGAGAGGCCCGCATACCGCAAAAAAATAAATAAATAAATAAAAAGTAATAAAAATAAAAATAAAAAATAAATTCCAATGCAGATGCTCCGAAAAGAAAATCAATAGAAAGCAGTACTTGATTAGCACACAGGTAAGTGCAGATGTTTATGTATGAGTCAGCTCAGCCTGCCTTAATAAAGCACCACAGGCTAGGGGGCTTAAACTACAGACATTCATCTTCCCACAGTTCTGGAGGCTGGAAGTCTAAGATCAAGGTGTGGGCAGGGTTGTTTCTCCTGAGGGCTCTCTCCTTGGCTTGCAGACAGCCACCTTCTGCCTGTGTCCTCACATGGTCTTCCCCCTGTGTATGTAGGGCTGTGTCCAAATTTCCTCTTTTTATAAGGATACCAGTCATATTGGATTAGGGCCCGCCCTAATGACCTCAATTTAACTTGGTTACCTCTGTAAAGACCCTATCTCCAAATAAGGTCACATTCTGAAGTACTGGGGGTTAGGACTCCCAATACTACATCTTTTGGGGGGAAACACTATTCAACCTGTAACAATGTAATATTCTCTTTATAATACAGTCATTAAGTGAAAGCAATGAACTTCATCTTAATAGCCATAAAAACTTGAAACTGTACATTTTGAAAGACAGCTCCAATCATATTTCCACCTCAACGTCCTTTTATATTTCCTGTGTTTTGCTTTAGTTTCAGAATATCAAGAAAATTCTGACTCTTTTGGGCATTTACACAAAGGAAAAGTATTTCAGCAGCGCTCGGAGCAAACTTAGGACTCTAGGCTTAAACAGAGAAGGCTGCTCCCATCTGCACCAAAACAAGCAGACCCAAAGATGCCCACTGACACACCACTGGGCTGGTATGAAGCAATCTTAGGGGGATTCTTCGTGACAGCTCTAAAAATGTTAAATATGTTCAGGATGGAATTTGGATCAAATATTTGTAAAGCCAAGAGAATCTGACAACCCAGAGAACTAACTGACATGAGTTTCCTGCATCCCCAAACTTCCATTTCTTTACCCGCTCATAGAACACCCCAAAGATCAAGATGCACCCCTGAAGAGCTTATGAATTACCTACGAACTTCCACAATCTCCTCAACAAACTGACTTTCCATGTTTTTCTTTCACCTTCCCCTCTGGCCAGAGCTGGACAAGAACTTTTCACAAAGCAAAGAGAAAGATGATGGGAGGGAGGAAGTCATTGTGTAACAGTTCCTGCTAATTTATCTAAATGTGTAAACATAAACGTCATCCCCCAGGAGCTAAAACGGGATCCAGTAAAGTAATCCCTAGCACAGGAGATATGATGGAATCAAATGTCCTGAAGATTCCTATGTCTTCCCATCTCTCCCAGGGTAACCACTGTTGTCAGTCTGACGTGTAGATTGGAGACCTTATTCTACAGACCGTTATATCCACAGAAATGGGGGAGAGAGGTGGGATTTTTAGATCAATCCCATGCAGCACATATCCCTGTGCAACTTGATTTTCTCCTCATCCAGAATCTTGCTTTGAACTCTCCCTCCGTTGACATCCACAGGTTTCCATCTTCATTTTAGCCACTGTACAATAATCCACTATTGAGACATGGTGCCGGTTCAATTATTTGGCTCCCATTAAAAGGCATGTCGATATTTCCAAATTTCACTATTAGAAATGGTGGAGCTGTGAACAGGATGCCTCCCAGCCCTGCATGTATTCTTTTAGAGCAGACCACAGAATATGTGTATTTTAAATGTCACACAGCCCTCAAAGTGGTAACTTACACACCACTGTGCCACCCACCCTCCCCGCATCATTACTAACATGCTCCTTATTACCCACTTCTGACTTCAGGCAAAGCTCAGTCAGAAGAACGTTGGGATAACTGCCTCATAATTTGCATTTTCTTGAATCCTAAGGCCAAACTCTTAAGTTTTGGGCCATTTGTTTTTCTGCAAACTGCCTGCTGTACTCTGTGTCCCTCTTTTAACTGGAACATTTACTTTCTTTCTTTATGACTCTTTATGTATTCTGGATACAGACCCCCTCATCTGTCCTATATTTGTTTTAATACCTTGATGAAACTCTGTCTGGCCCAAAAGGCACATGGAACCTGCCCTGCCCCATCCCTGGATGAGGTCTGATACCATTTCCCATAAAATTATAACTATTTGAGTCTTTCTCTTAAGAGAATATGCTCAACTCTATTGTTGATTCCACTGGCTACAGTCATACATTTGTGTCAATTAACATGATTTTAGTCCTTTATTTTGAAATAATTTCAAATTTACCTAAAAGTTGGAAGATTCATGCATGAAACTCCTCCATACTCGTTACCCAGATTCACTAATTTTTCACGTTTCACCCATATACTTCACCTTTCTGTCTCCATAGTCACACTGTTTTTTTATTCTGAACTATCTGAGAGTAGGTTGCAGACATCATGCTTTGTACCCCTTAACACTGAGTACATACTTCCTAAGACCAAAGATGTCCTCTTACAGAATCTCCGTAGACAATTGACACACTCAGGAAAGTGAACTTTGACAACACTTTTAAATACTTTACCTCCATATTCCAATTTCATGAGAGGTTCCAATGATGTGCACGTCAGTTTTCACTCTAACCCAGTCCTGTCCAGAATCACACTCTGCATTTACTTGTCTCCTCCTGTCGTCTCCTTTAAGCTGGACCCGTTTCTTGGCTGTTTTTTTCCCTTCACAACACTGAGGTTTTCTACTACAGGCCAGTTGTTTAATAAAATGCCCCTCCATTTGGGCTTGCTGGTTTTGGTCACCATGAGACTCCGGTTCTGCATCCCCAGCTGGAATGCAGGCTAATCAATGCCCTTGTTGGAAGGACTATGTCCACCTGCCCACAGTGGTGATGTGAGCCTTGGTCACCGAGTTAGGTGACGTCTGCTTTCTCCAGTCTGTAGCTGCTAATTGTCCCCGTGCAAATAAAGGCTCTGTGGGGAAATACTCTGAGCCATGGACACTCCCTGCTCCCCATCAAACATGGCCCCATTTAATTGCATTCAACATTCATCGCCCAAATCAATTTGCACAATTATTGTTGCAAATCATAATTCTTTAAAGTCACCTCAATTTTATTAGCTGGCATTTTACTGTATGGAAGTACCCTCTGTTCCCTCTCTATTCTGTTCATTTATGTAATGTAGTGGGTTAAATAGTGTCCCCCAAAATTCATATCCATCCAAAACTTCAAATGTGACCTTATTTGAAAATAGTTTTTGCAGAAGTAATGAGTTAAGGATCTCAGGATGAAATCATCCTGGATTTAAAGTGGGCCTAAATCCAATAACTGCTGTCCCTTATAAGAAGAGGAATGGACACAGAGAGACATCTAGGAAAGAAGGGCATGTGAAGATGGAGTAGAGATTGGAGTGATGCCACAAGCCAAGGGACAATGGGAGCCACCAGGAACTGAAAGAGGCAAAAAAGGATTCTCCCTCAGGGTCTTTGGAGGGAACATGGACTGCAGACACCTTGATTTTGGACTTGCAGGCTCCAAAACTGTAAGAAAATCAATTTTTGTTGTTTTAAGTCACCCAGTTTGTAGTACTTTATTACAGCAGCCCTAGGAAAATAATGCATGTATTTAACTATATAGTTGTCTTCAGCATCTGTGGGGGATTGTTCCAGGACCAACCCACTACCCCCAACCCCCTGCAGATACCAAAATCCAAGGATGCTCAAGTCCTTTATATAAAATGACAGTAGAATTTGCATATTACCTACACACACATCCTCCTGTATACTTTACATCATCTCTAGATGACTTATAACACCTGATACAATGCAAATGTTATGTAAAAGGCTGTAAACACAATGTAAATGCTATGTAAATAGTTGCCAGTGTGCAGAAAATGCAGGTTCTGCTTTTTGGAACTTTCTGGAATTTTTTAAATATTTTTCATCCATGGTTGATTGAATCCGAGGATGCAGAATCCACAGATACAGAGAGGCAATTGTACTTATTTACTTATCGGTGTTGAAACATAGATTCCTATTTTGTTCCACGTATAATCCATGCTTGTCCTTATTTATTTGACGCTTAACCTGTCGGAGATTTGACCACTGGAACGCCTCCAAGCTGGCAACTGTACATTTGATATGTTCCCATTGTTTCTGTTCACTTTCTATCACAAGATTACGCTCCTGGCTCATCTTATATTTTTCCCTATCCTGGCCCTATCTTCGTTTCAGCACGTGGGATCTTCGTTGAGGCATACGGGCTTCTCTCTAGTTGTGGCGTGCTGGTTTTCTCTTCTCTAGTTGTGGCACAGGCTCCAGAGCACATAGGCTCTGTAGTCTGTGGCACGCGGGCTCTCTAGTTGACGTGCGCGAGCTCAGTAGTTGTGGTGCGCAGGCTTAGCTGCCCCGCAGCATGTGGGATATTAGTTCCCCGACCAGGGATGGAACCCGCGTCCCCTGCATTGAAAGGTGGATTATTTACCACTGGACCACCGGGGAAGTCCCTGCTTTATTATTTCAAGAAAGGTAAAAATGCAATTGAAATGCAAAAAAAGATTTGTGAAGTGTATGGAGAAGGTGCTGTGACTGATCAAATGTGTCAAAAGTGGTTTGCGAAGTTTCGTGCTGGAGATTTCTCGCTGGACAATGCTCCACGGTCAAGCAGACCAGTTGAAGTTGGTGGTGACCAAATCGAGACATAAACTGAGAACAATCAATGTTATACCACGCGGGAAATAGCCAACATACTCAAAATATCCAAATCCAGCGTTGAAAATCATTTGCACCAGCTTGGTTATGTGAATCACTTTGATGTTTGTGTTCCACATAAGTTAAGTGAAAAAAACCTTCTTGACCGTATTTCCCCATGCGATTCTCTACTTAAACATAATGAAAATGTTCTGTTTTTGAAACAAATTGTGACAGGCGATGAAAAGTACATACTGTACAACAACACGGAACAGAAGAGATCGTGAGGCAAGAGAAATGAACCACCACCAACCACACCAAAAGCCAGTCTTCATCCAAAGAAGGTGATGTTGTGTTTCTGGTGGGATTGGAAGGGAGTCCTCTATTATGAGCTCCTTCCGGAAAACCAAACGATTAATTCCAACAAGTACTGCTCCCAATTAGACCAACTAAAAGTGGCACTCCACGAAAAGCATCCAGAATTAGTCAACAAAAAACCAATTTTCCATCAGGATAATGTAAGACCCCATGTTTCTTTGATGACCAGGCAAAAACTGTTACAGCTTGGCTGGAAGTTCTGATTCATCCGCTGTATTCATCAGACATTGCACCTTTGGATTTCCATTTATTTCAGTCTTTACAAAGTTCTCTTAATGGAAAAAATTTCAATTCCCTGGCAGGCTGTAAAAGGCACCTGGAACAGTTCTTTGCTCAAAAAGATAAAAAGTTTTGGGAAGATGGAATTATGAAGTTGCCTGAAAAATGACAGATGGTATGGAACAAAAGGGTGAATAGGCTGTTCAATAAAGTTCTTGGTGAAAATGAAAAATGTGTCTTTTATTTTTACTTAAAAAACCGAAGGCACTTCTTGGCCCACCCAATAGGTTTCTTTTATAGTTGGACTTACTTGTTTGTATTCAGCTTTAGTTTCCTGCCATTTTCAGTGATTTAACTTTATTTTTTGAACATGTAGAACATTAACATGTTCATACAAAAAATATGTCAGAATGAACTAAGAATAGAAAGAAACTACCTTAACATAGTAAAGGCCATATATGATAAGCCTACAGCTAACTTCATACTCAATGGTGAAAAACTGAAAGCTTTTTCTCTAAGAGCAGGAACAAGACAAGGATGTCTGCTTTCACCACTTCTATTAAATATAATATTGGAAGTTCTAGATAGAGCAATTAGACAAAAATTTAAAAAGAAATAAAGGCATCCAAAATTGGAAAGAAAGAAGTAAAATTATCTCTGTTCACAGATGGCATGATCCTACATACAGATACACAAAAATTCTATTTGAGCTAATTTGAGCTAATTAAACTATTTAAACTAATTTAAGCTAATTAAACTATTTAAACTAATCTATTTGAGCTAATTAAACTAATTTGAAGGATACAAAATCAACACGCAAAAATCAGTTGCACTATTATACACTAACAAAAATCAATCAGGGCTTCCCTGGTGGCACGGTGGTTGCGCGTCCGCCTGCCGATGCAGGGGAACCGGGTTCGCGCCCCTGTCTGGGAGGATCCCGCATGCCGCGGAGCGGCTGGGCCCATGAGCCATGGCCGCTGGGCCTGCGCGTCCAGAGCCTGTGCTCCGCAACGGGAGAGGCCACAACAGAGGAAGGCC
>NC_041222.1:89226065-89270406 GCF_002837175.3 Physeter macrocephalus
TGTGCTGCGGAGCGGCTGGGCCCGTGAGCCATGGCCGCTGGGCCTGCGCGTCCGGAGCCTGTGCTCCGCAACGGGAGGGGCCACAACAGTGAGAGAGAGGCCCGCGTACCGAAAAAAAAAAAAAAAAAAAGTTACCTGGATGAGGTCATCGACTTTCTGCACGGAAGCGGGGTGACAATCATTCCCTTCTGAATTGACCAATCTGGGGGGCATGCCTGGTGTAAATACCAAACATGACTCAGCACTTTCTTTGGCCCATCCCAACTTCAACTAGTGTCCTTGTTAAAATTCATCATTTAGGTCAGGGGTCAGCAGACCATGGCGCAGGACCAATTCCAGTGGCCTGTTTCTGTAAGGAAAGTTTGATTGGAGCACAGCCATGTCCTTTGTACATATGGTTTATGTATTGTCTGTGGTTGCTTTTGTGCTTGCAACAGTAGTTGCCACAGAGGCTGCATGACCCTCAAAGCCTAGAAAACTTACTTTGTGGCCCTTTATAGAAAGAGTATGCTGACCCTATTTTATTGAAAAAATCTATATTGAAATTTAGTAAACGTAATTAGAAAACAGAGACAATTCTTAAATTGTGATTCTGTAGATTTTCTGGTATTTTTCTACATTGGGAGGAATGTCAGGCTTGTTTAAAATCGCTGTCAGATGAGCCCAGGATAAATATTCCAAATTATCATAAGGCTATGGAATCTATTAAATACAACTGAGAACTATTTCATGCCTGTCTTAGTCCATAAGCACAATTTGACTTTCTACATGACAGCCTGAAGAAAGGAAAATGTAGTTAGCTGTTGATTTTTCCATGTGACAATTGTTAAAAAGAATTATTCCTTTTGTAAAATTGGTATTGTTCATTGTAAAAAATAATAATAATAATCCAATGTATACAGAAAAAGGAAAAACCACAGAGAGCATTTTGGCGAATACCTGATGTCATTTTGTGCTGATGAACTTGTCAGAATTAGTTTCAATCTCTTCGTGTCAATTGATATGCCTTATGAGAGATACTGTTTAAAATCGGTATCCTTACTCAATAGTCACAGCTGGGTTGGGACCAAAAAATTGCATTACCCAGGTCGACTGCTTACCTTATGTGCCAGAATTTGGCTCCAAATATTTTCTGGCTGTTTCCAAGAACTAAATTCATTCTTAAACAATTTGTCCCCAGTGAAGATAATCAAAATAAACCAGGACCTCTGAAAGCAGTTCTCAAAGAGGAGTCCCACAGATATTTTAAGCAATGATATTATTCCTGAGATAAGTGGTTAGCCTTCCAAAGAGACAACTGTGAAAGGGGCAACACGTTTTTGGACGGTTGTTTTAGAATATTTGTTTAAAAAAAAACACACAGCCACCATAACTTGTAACATTGCCTTACTGTAAATATTTTACAAAAAATCTGTAGCCCTAAAAGTCAAAGAAGTTTTGAAGTTAGTATTTCAGTTATGGTTCTAGAACAATTTGCTCCCTTCTTGCATATTTCTAGTTTTCCAAGCTTTTGAAGCTGGCTGAGTGCTGGAATTCTCTGGCTTCGCCAGTACAACATCACAAAGGCCACCATTTAGAGAGCATTTAAAATGTCTCCAGTGCCCTTCTAAACGCTCCGCGTGTTTTATCCTATTCAATCCTCACGACAACTCTGTGATGTGCAGACATCCGCATATTACAGAAGGCAAGCAGAGCTGAGAAGGGCTAAGAAAGTTGCCCAGCCTATAAGTGGCAAACCTGGGCCTCAAAAGGCACGTCTGACTGGCCCCAAACGCAACCCTCTTGACCACCATGACCAGAACTCGGTTTCTTAACTTGGAGTCCACCATACTCTGCATAATTCCAGAAAATACCTTGTGAACTTCCAGAAAAGAAGCCCGAAAATGCTGTGCATTCACTTCCCCGAGGAAAAGCTAATGATTTTAATCAGATCCTTGAAAGGACACCTGACCCACAAAGTATTCTAGAACACTGTGGCAATAGACAAGGAGGAACGTTGCCCATGATTTTATCTTAAATTTCCACCAAAAGGTAATTTGATGGTGCAATGAAATTGTTGCCAAGGCAGAGAGAAAGGGCGAGGACTCCCATCCATTACTCCTAAGGGCTGGAGCTGGGGGCTGTCACTGTGGGTTGGACCAGGCCTCAGCCGCCTCTCTGAAGCAGCCCAAGGGCCTTGACCCCAGGGAGCTCCCCCTGCAGCTGCCCTGGCCGGTTCCCCATTTCCCGGCAAGAATGGGCGTCCGGGTCTCAGGGAACAGGAGAAGAGAGCCTGGGCTCCGGAAGCTATGGTCCAGGCCCGCCCTCCCTGCCCCGTCCTTCATGCGTGGACTCATCCCCCAGGGGTCCCAGCTCTGACCCAGAGCCTTCCTGACCTGGCGTGTGAAGCTCGTTCGACAAACTGTACCTTTTGACGCTGCCTCTCTCTCCTCTGTCCGCCGCCGCCCTCCCCATGGTGCAGGGATCCTGATGTGGGAAGTGTTCAGCCTGGGGAAGCAGCCCTATGACTTGTACGACAACTCGCAGGTGGTCGTGAAGGTCTCCCAGGGCCACCGGCTCTACCGGCCCCAGCTGGCGTCGGACACCGTCTACCAGGTCATGCACAGCTGCTGGCATGAGGCGAGTGCTCCACTGGGGGGAGCGGGCAGGGCGCCGGGCGCATCCGGGCCAGTGGCTGCGTCACCGCCGGAAGAAGCGTTTTTGAGGCGGGGGCGGGGGCGGGGGCGGGGGGGGGGCACCTGCTACAGAGCAGGTGGAAATGGCCCTGGGCCCCTGCCCTCAGGTGTTTGTGATCTGAAACCAGCACCGTAGGCGCCAACAACTTAACAAACAACTTATATCAAAAGTGTTCTAAGGACTTTACGAATATTAACTCATTTATTCAACAGGAAACACACTATGAGTAGGTACTCTTATCATGGCTAAACGAACAGAAGGGAAACAGAGACCCAGAGAGGTTAAGTGACTCGCCCAAGCTCACACAGCTAGTAAGGGGCAGGCTGGCTAGTGTCAGAGGCCCTGTTCTCAACCACAACACTAGAGGGTCTCTCCTCAAGGAGAAAACGTGTAACAGAGAACAAATAACACGTGTAGAGAGCACAGAATGGACACCAGTCTGTTCTCCCTTCCCCTGTCTCTCAAGTGCTGAATAAAAGCCTTCCATGCAGGGAGACGATATGAGTATCTTTTTTTGTGCGACTGAAAACAGCAAGTAGCTTATAATTATATGTGCAAATTAGAAACATAGACAAGTAAGTACAGGAAGAGCTCGGAGGAGAGGGAGCCCAGCTTCCGGAACGCATCGTTATCTGAGCCAGGTCTGGAAAGCTCTACAGAGCTTCCCCAACTATGTGGGTGGAGACACAGTTCAAGGGTGTCCAGGTGAGAGCGACCAGCACAAGCACAGGTGGGGAGGCAGGAATGAGCACTGCGTGCTTGGCTGGAGCTGTGGTTGGAGGGGCTGGAAATGAGTTTGGAAGAGTACGTACGTCTGGTCCAGATTCTGTAGCCTGAATGACAAGGAGAGGAGTGTGAGTTTGGCTTTCTATAGGCAACACGGAGCCCCTGAAGACATTTGCAAGTGATGTGATAATAGGAGACTTCTAAGAACATTCATCTAAGAGCTCGCAGCCCATAACCATTATATGGCGTGGCCTCATTGACAAACGGGCCTAATGCTGCCATCGTGCGTTCACGCATTCATTCATTCACTCGTAAAAGACAGATCAGTGTCGTGGTTAAGCATGTGGACTCTGGAGCCAGAATGCTAGCTCTGGGTTGAATGCTAGCTGTGGGACCTTGCCTAAGCCTCCTAACATCTCTGTGCTTCACTATAAAATAGTACTTAACTGATAGGATTATTGTGTGGATTGAATGAGTTAATATTATAAAGTCCTTAGAACAGTGCCCGGTATACAGTAAGTGCTCTAAGTGGTTGTCGTTGTTGTTACATATTAATAGAGCAGCTGTGCACCAGGCACTATGCAGGTGCTAGGAATAAATGACTGCACGGGATTTAAAGAGTCCCTCATCTCTTGTGTTGGAGCCTACAATTCCACTTTGGAAGAGTTACTGACTGCATCACGTAACATTTTATCTTTTAGCTTAAATTCTTCTTGGAATATGGCCAGAGCCTGTGCTCCGCAACGGGAGAGGCCACAACAGAGGAAGGCCCGCATACCACCAAAAAAAAAAAAAAAAAATCAATCCAAAAATGAAATTAAGAAAGCATTTCCATTCACAAAGCATCAAAAAGAATAAAATACTAAGAATAAATTCAATCAAGTGGATAAAAGACTTGTACACTGCAAACTACAAAACATTGTTGAGAGAAATTAAAGAACATCTAAATAAAAGGAAAGACAGCCTGTGTTTGTGGACTAGAAGACTTTTTAAGATGTCCATACTATCCAAAGCAATGTACAGATTCAGTGCAATCTTTATCAAAATCCCAGTGATCCTTTTTGTAGAAATAGAAAATCTATCCTAAAATTCATATGGAATTTCAAGGGATCCCAAATAGCCAAAATAATCTAGAAAAAGAAAACGAAGTTGGAACACTCATACTTCCTGATCTCAAAACATACTACAAAGCTGCAATAATCAAAACACTGGCTTAAGGGCAGACACATAGACCAATGGAATAGAGAGCCCAGAAATAAACTCTACATATGTAGCAAATGACAAGGATGCCAAGACCATTCAATGAATAAAGAACAAACTTTTCAACAAAGGGTGCTGGGAAAACGGTATATCTACATTCGAAATAATGAAGCTGAACCCTTACCTTACACCATCTATAAAAATTAACTCCAAATGGATCGAGGACCTAAAAAAAAGCTAAAACTAAAAACTTTCAGAAAAAAACATAGTGGAAAAGCTTCATGACATTGGCCTTAGCAATGATTTCTTGGATATGATGCCAAAACCACAGGTAAAACCAAAAAAAAAAAAAGAAAACACAAACATAAATTGATCATTAAAATTAAAAACTTTTGTGCATCAAAAGACATTATCAACAGAGTGGAAAAGCAACCCACAGAATGGAAGAAAATATGTGTAAATCATATATCTGATAAGGAGTTAATATCTGGAACACACAGAACTCCTACAACTCAACCAAGACAACCCAAAAACTATGATTAAAAAATGAACAAAGGATTTGAACAGACACATCCAAAGCAGATATACAAATGGCCATGAAATGTATACAAATGACATGAAAAAATGCTCAATGTCACTAATCATTAGAAAAATGCAAATCAAAACCACAATGAGATTAAAACCACTTCACACTCATTATGGTGACTGTTATCAATAAAACAGAAAATAACAAATGTTGACAGTATGGTGGTTACTCAAAAAGTTAAACATAGAACAACCATATGGTCCAGCAATTCCATTTCTGGGTGTACATCCAAAAGAACTGAAAGCAAGGACTTGAAAAGATATCTGTATACCCATGTTCATAACAGTACTATTCACAAGAGCCAAAAGGAGGAAACAACCCAAATGTCCACCAAAAGACAGAAAAAATGGAAAAACAAAATGTGGTATATGCATGGTATGTATGCACATGCATGTGTATAATGGAGTATTATTCAGCCTTAAAAAAAGTACTAACACGTGTTACAATATGGATGAACCTTGAAAAGACTATGTTAAGTGACAGAAGACAGTTACAAAAGGACAAATAATATAATTCCATTTATTTGAGATACCTGTAATAGTCAAATTCATAGAGATGGAAAGTAGAATGGTGACTGCCAGGGCTGGAAGGGGGAATGGGGAGTTGCTGTTGAATGGGGGCAGAATTTCAGTCTGGGGGATGAAAACGGTTCTGGAGATGGATGGTATCAACGGTGGCACAACAGTGTGAAGACACTTAATGCTAGTGAACTGCACACTTAAAAATGGCTTAAGGGCTTCCCTGGTGGCGCAGTGGTTGAGAGTCCGCCTGCCGACGCAGGGGACACGGGTTCGTGTCCCGGTCCGGGAGGATCCCACATGCCGCGGAGCGTCTGGGCCCGTGAGCCATGGCCGCTGAGCCTGCGCGTCCGGAGCCTGTGCTCCGCAACGGGAGGGGCCACAACAGTGAGAGGCTCGCGGACAGCCAAAAAAAAAAAAATGGCTTAAAAGGTCTATTTTATGCATATTTTACCTTAATTAACAAAAGATCTGAGGTGTCACTTTATGGTTTCTCCTTTCCGTGTTTCTTTTTGCAAAATAAGCAGATGCACAACCAGCCAGTCCCTGCACTCCTGCCCTCCCTCCACGTCTCATGTTCACTTAAGACAGAGCTCCCCCTTGTCACCACTCTTCCTGTAGACTTTAAGCTCCTCTAGAAACGTATCCAATGTTATACAAAGACTATGGTGACCTGGGAGTTATTTCACTGTTGGGAGGAAAATTCCCAATTTCCAAATGTTATTTCCAAATGTTCTCTAAGAGTTGAAAACATAAAATAACATCCTACAATAGGACAGCAAGGTGGACACTTAACTGAATATGACCCAGAGGTTGTGCCTAAAAGCATTCTCAGCCTGTGACCCCTCACTCCCTTCCTACACCCTTCTTACCATTCACTTGTGGGCTGCTCCCTATTCTAGATGGAACTCTTATGTCCTCACTCAATTCCTCATCATCCCACAAATCCTACTCATTCTCCCTCCCAATGCCCATTGCCTTCCAGGAGCCAAAATGTGTGCATCCCTGCTCCAGACCCCTAAGGAATGACCGGACTTTACTTTCTGTATCAGTTTTCTCCCAGGATGCTCCTCCCAGGAATTCCCCCAACAAATCCAAGACCAAGGCCCTCGATTCTTCACGCACCTCCTTTCTTGGATGCAACCACTACCCTCTTAGCTTTCCCACCTCCACCCCCGGGTGCTGCCAAATTATCCTCGGAAAACGTGGCTGCAGCTCGCCATGCCTTGCCCTGCTTATCGCATCCCATCCTGCATTTGCCTGGGAGCTAAGATCCTCAGACTCTTGACTCCACACGATTTCCCCTTCTCTGAGGACGGTGCTCTGGCTGCTCTTGGTTCCTACAGCCTCTTCCCACATCTGCCCTCCTCTCTCAGCCCTTTCCGGTCTGCAAACACATTCCACAAACACATTCCACCGCATCCCACGTGGCGGTTCCCAGAGGTAAAGGAGAAGATCTTGCGAGGGGTGGCCGCTAACAGGCGCTATCACAGATCTGCTTGCTCCAGGAAGTCTTTGGCTAATCATAGCTGATGCACATAAACCTCAGTTCAGACTGGACTGTGAATTCGTCCATAAGTGTGTCCTCAAATGTCATCTCCCCACTCCCTCTTGCTCCCCTACTGTGATGTAGTTCCCCACGTGGGAAACTGCTTTTGCATGCCCCCAATGTGCCGGGCACGGGGCAGGGCACGGGGCAGGTCTCCTTCGCCTTTCTTGGGCTGGGATTCTTTTGAATCTGCACTTTAAACCTTCTTCCCGTGACATGTGTTTCCTTTCACCACTTGAAGATCTCCCATTACGTCAGACAGCCCAATCTGAGGAAACAGTCGTCACTATCACCATTTCATGTGCTTTTTTAATGGCACTGAAGCCATGGCGTGCCCTCTCCCAAACACACGCGAACACATACGTGAGCGTGCACACACGTGTTCACATCATCTCGTTTAGCCCCTCACATGCAAATGCTTTAAAGCTAACATTTCCCTCATATCAGCACTGTACAGTATGCAAGCATATACGCTAAGGTTTTGTTGCCTTGGTCCTCATCACACCTCTGCTAAGCCCCTCTTGGGGCAGGGCCCTCTAGTTCCACAGATTAGAGTCAATCCATTTCATTTTTGCCTTCAGATCTCTCACAGTCAACAAACAGAGCTCTAAGCAAACAAGGTGAAGCTCCTCTTTGGCCCTGGACTCCACAAGACTGTTCCTGAAGCAACAGTGACCAACACACAGACCCTGGACAAACAGGAGAGTGGCCCACAGAGCTTCCTGCAATGCTGGAAATGTCCTCTACGTACCTGGGCCATCTGAACCGCCGCCACTCGCGGCCACTGAAATGCAGCTGGTGCGGTGGAGGAACTGAATCTTTCGGTTCAGTTCAGTTTAATTAATTTTAACCTAAATAGCTACATGTGCCTCGCGGCTACTATACTCCACAGCACAAGTCTACAATGAGGATTTCTGTCATTTAAGTGCACGCTGGGTTGACTAGCCCTCCAGGAGGGCACTGGGGTGTGGAAACTATTAGGCTGGGAGCTTTTGGGACTTGGGGAAAACCCTCCCCCACTGCAGGAGGATTTGAAGAAGCAGCCACATTCTCCCCGGATAACATCTCAAAAGTGACAGAGTGCTTACTGAAGCTCATTCCAGTGACAATTAAAGACACACACACCACATCCCACTGGAACTTAAGACTTTCTAGAGGACAAGCCACTTAGTCTAATTAGGCTAAATTTTTCTGTAATTATTTCCTTCCCTTTGGCTTTTGATTTTTTTGGTTCTTTCAGAGATAGAACTTGAAAAAAAACAAAAAACCAGAAATCCCCCAAACAACACAAACCACACCAACACAATTCCTTATTTTTGAAAAGCCTTCCTAATGTTCAACAATTCCTTGGCCACTCTGCTAATATGATTTTAAACAGATCACACCCCAGATGTATTTTAGCCAACAGCACATGCAAGCAGAGCTGTCCCACCCTCATTTCCAACTTGGCAAGCTCCTCAGCAAAACCAAATAAATACCTACTAGAAAAAGGAGGCTGGTACAAACCCCAGCCAGCTGCAGCCATAATTAGTGGGCCAGAGCTACTCTTGTTGCTTAGATTTTTACTTCAAAACTCAAGAAGCCCACACTACCCACCAAACTCCTAGTGTTTCTGTTACAGTGATGCAGTCGAACAATACAAAGCCAAAGAACCCAGAGTCACTGAGAAACGATGTTTTCAAAACCAGTCCTTTCACCCCAACTGTCCTTTCACGAAATTACTATTGGCCATGTAAAATCCAGACTTAACCAGTAACGCTTCCTCTGCAAAGCAAATCCCCCTGGTTACTTTGCTTATGACACCTTCCACGCATGGTATTCATGGAGTCCACCTGGTAGTCACCACAGGTCCCCAAAGAAGGAAATATCTTAATGACAACTTTCTTCACCATGAACAGAAATATGTCACAGCCCATAAGGAGCTCCCCATAGGGCACAGCAGGGTAAACCCAAAGCTCCGCAGCCCAGCCCTTCTCCAGGTGGTAAGCTCAGGATGCTGCCGGTTCCCCTCCAGGTTCCCAGGGAATGGACGAGATAACCACCAAAAGGCCCCTGACATCAGTGAGCATTTTAGAAGATGGTTTTAAACCTTGGGTTCAGATAACAGTAGCCCACTTTCTTTTCCCTGACAACTTGGAATTGTATAATTACAGCTCTCCCTGGGAAAAGAGTTACAGAGTACACAAATTTCCTATACTTTTTAATCAGAGTAGTCAAGAGTTCTGCAGATTAGGGAGGCCAAGGCTATCACACCCAGTTCCCATTTCAATGCTAATGATAATAACTTTCCACATCCTGGCCTCCCGCGGAATGCAAAGGAGCGCCACTTCTCCAGCTGAAACCTTGCTTTAGAAGTCCCCCTTTAAAGGATTAATCTTCCCTACCTGTCAGATGGGCTGTTCCCCTACTCCTGCATTTCTATCCCATTGATCTCGGAAAAAGATTCCAAAGGATAGGCATTAAACCCAAACTCTGCCTGGCTTAAATGTCTCAGAGGTTAAACCGAGGCTAAAGAGATAAAACGTTCTCGGGGAACAAGTAATTCACTACAAATCACATCGTAACAGAGACTGACATACAAACAATAATTACGGGGGTATTTTGACCAAACAATACAAAAACGGTTTAGCAATAAAAATAGAAATGTTATTTCACATTGCCTCGTAAATCTGCAGATCACTCTCACCAAAAACTACTTCTGGTAAACGCACCTTTTTAAACCCATGTTGCTTTTCTGCTGGCAAAATATTAAGCATATTTCTTGTTAAGTTTTCTAACTATGACTTGCTCTACTAATCAAGAGTTCAGCCTCTGAACTGACTAGATCCCCTCGGTCACCTATCACCATTTTTATAAACAGTTTAGTATAGCAGCTCACAGGAATGTCACATAGGGTCAGTGGTGGTCATTGTCTCCAGATGGCATTTTTATCAAGTAGACGTGAGGGTTAAACTTGCTCTCACTGTTAAACATTGAAAATTTTCAAATGTGTGATTCTTCTTTGCTTGGTACACAGCCATAATAAGAAAAACATGCTTCCTTACTATATAGTATATAAAAACTTTTCTTTTTCCATAAAGTTTTCTTATTCAAGATGTTTTCATTTACTTACTTCCAAATGGATCACTATCATTATTTATTACCACCATCACTCCAGGGGTCTGGGCCAGAAGTAAACACTACACTGTCAAAATTGGGGTGGGGGACCCCAAAACTCCCAGCCTAACCTACCCAGGCGGGTCACACGGTCCCAAATCAGGTATTTGTCTCGTTACGGAACAGAGTCTTCTCAAAAAATGTTGAACTTATAAATACTTTTAGAATAACTTTTCCATGTTTTTACATAGTAACTTATGTTTTGTGTATAAAATACATTCAAATTACAGGGATTCTTCTTTACAGCAGAAAAGATGCCAAACAATCGAATCTCCTGTAATCATAAAATTGTATTCATAGTTTTGAATATGATCATATTCTTTGAATTTCCAGCTAGCCTAGCATTCCAGAAGGAAGAGAATTATAAACAGCTTCCCTACTCCCTCCCCTATAGAGATTACTACTATTTTACTGGAAAAAGAAAATTACCTCCACACAGGGTTCAAAAATTAATGAAAATGATATTGGATGGCTTTGTTCCTCAGAGATTTCTTAAAATCGACTGTAAACGACAGCAATGTTTAAACTACTCTGCGCTTTTAAAATGCGAGCAGTCTTTCCAGGCTTGTTACAACCTTTATTTAAGCAACAGACCCATCACCTTTTCTCACTTCACCCACCTCCAACTCTTCCCTGACAAATGCAACTTAAACCGCCGCCGGGCATAAGTTTGCGAGGTAGGGTTTTGCAGGGCAATTAACCGCCACGAGGCCACCACGCAAACGCTGTGCAAAAGCACGTCGAGTCGCAGGGATAAGCCCCCTCTTCCCCCTCCCACAGCGCAGCAAATGCATCCCCTGACTCGAAAGGGGAGAGGGATTCTAGCGGGGTGAGGGGTGCAGAAATCTACAGGGATGTTAAAACCCCAAAGACTGACTTAGAAGGTCTGGTTTACCTACCATTGCACATTGCACCCTGAGCGGCTTATGCTTTAAGGAACAGCGACATAAATGCAAACCCCTTTCCCAAATCAAGTAACCAGGGATGTGTGACGTAATCGGCTCTTGCTTAAACACAAACGCCCCCCAGGAAAGGCTGCCCAGCATTCCTAAATCTGAGGACGGGTCCCTGGAGCGCGCAGCTGGCAGCAGGATACGAGAAGAGCTGGTCCCCCTTCTCGCGCCTGTCGCCTAATTCTCACCTTCCTGCAGAAATGGAGCGGGGGGGCGGGGGGAGGAAGCAATGCGTAGAGTGGAGACACTGAGACCCACTCACGTGTAAGGGGCGGCTCACGGATTTCTGGGACGTGAGGCGAACCCCCTCAGCCTCCAAACCTGGAGGGCCCCGCCGCCTTCCCCCGCCGCGGCAGGGTGCGGGAATCTGGCGAGGGGTGCAGGCCAGGGGTGCCCCGGGGATCGGGACGGCTTGGCCCCCTAGGCCGGTCCCCCCAGGCTCCCCCCGAACCTGGAGGCAGCTCTTGGGCGCCCCGGGGTCCACGCCGCCCAAGATCGCGCGACCTTCGAGGAAAACGCCACCCGGGAGCCGGGCCCGCCCCTCCAGCCTGCCCGAAGGAGGCCAGGTCCCCAGTAGCCGAAAGGCCGCCCGGGGACCCCAGGCACAGGAAATACCGCTTCGGCCACCTCTCGGCGGTGGGGGAGGGGGAGAGGGGGTGAGGGGCCAACAAAAGGGAAGCCAAATCCCCTTTCAACCGAGCGGCGGGGATAGAGACCCCCCTTCCCCGAGCCTCGTCCCACCGCGGCGCCCGCCCTGGGGAGATCTCGGAACAGAGTGGGGCGCCGCGGGCCAGGAGCCCTGGAAGGGAACCTCGGGAAGCAGGGCCGAGTCAAGGTGCTGAGAACATCGGACACGTCTGCGGACCCGGGGCCCGGGCGCATTCACACTCACGACCCTCAGAAACCCCCGGCTAGGGGCTCCCTGCGGGCGCCGGCGCCGCCCGCCCCGGCCTCTGGAAACACTTAGCCGTCCCCAGAGCGCGCTTTATTGAAAGCAGCCCCGCGCGGCGGGGCGCGGGCAGGGGAGCGGGGCCGAGGCGGGTGCGGAGGGGCCCAGTCAGGCGCCCCTCTCTCGGGAGCAGCGGCGCCGGCGCGGCGGCCAGGGCAGAATCACGAAGGAAGGGAAACACGCACGAGCCGCGAGCCCCGTGCCCGCGCACGGAGGAGGTGCGCCCGGGCAGGCGCGGACCGGCTGGTCCTACCTGAGGTCCCGGACACGCAGAGCAGGAGAGCGGCGGCCGCCCAGACGGCTGGGACGCACAGCAACGGCAGCGCCAAGCCCCGGGCCATGCCGCGGGCCGTGGGGGCTGGGGCGCTGGGACCGGCGCGGCGCGGGGTCCTGGCGCCACCACCCCTGTCGGCCGCGCGTCCGCTGCCCTTTCTCCTGGGCACTTTGCGAGTTGGTCCCTTTCGAGGAACTCGTGGTCCTCCTCCTCTCCCGGCCGGGATGCGCCTCTCGGCTCCGGC
The DNA here is from genome assembly GCF_002837175.3 of Physeter macrocephalus. NCBI lineage: Eukaryota > Metazoa > Chordata > Mammalia > Artiodactyla > Physeteridae > Physeter > Physeter macrocephalus. Next base: position 89,238,897 of record NC_041222.1, read on the forward strand.
CGCCTGGACAAGCGCGGGGGGCGGGCGCGGGCGAGCAGGGAGGCAGGGTCCCAGGCTCGCCCGCCCCGATGGGCAGAGCGAGGCCGGCGCCAGCGCCCCCTGCCGGAGGGACACGCCTGCGGCGGGCGGGGCGCGCGGGCAGCTGGGGGCCGGGACCGGGGGGCCGCAGCTCAGTCCCCGGACGTGCCTCTCACTCCCGCCCTCGGGCCTGCTGCTCGGGACGCTTGGCCGCAAAGGTGGAGCCTTGGGGGCGTACAGCCAGACCTCAGGGGGGCTCCCCTCGCCGCAGAGACGCCCCGGGCAGTTGGCACCCATCTTTAGGGGGCGGGACCCCCGGGGGCCTGGTCATAAATCTGTAACTCAGGACGACTCTGCGCCCCGCCAGCCTACACCGGGGCAAATCAAAAAGCCACCCAGTCCCAGAAACTGGCGGCGCGGGAGGAAGAGAAGCAGAACGTTCAAGGAAAGAAACAGGCCGCGTCCCCGCCGGCGACTCCCGGCCCCTCCTCGCCACGCTGCGCCCAGTGGGGACAACTTCGTCCCTCCAAAATGCTCAGAAACTGCTAAGAGTGGAGCTGCGTGGAGGGAGCTCTCGGGAGCGCGATGCTATCTGAAGCCACCGCGGCTTTGGGTTTACTGTTAAAAGCAAATTGTGTAATTTTACCCATTAAAGGCCACTATTTGTTCTCTGCTGAGCCTCAGAACATGCAGAAGTAATTTGCTTCACTTGTAAAAGACATTTTGAACGCAATTCAAATAACATATTTTCTTGCTTATTCTTGGTTTTGCTTAACACATGCAAAGGTCTGGAATTGGGGGGCCTGACCCTCCTGTTTGTAACTTAGGAATTTTCTTTGTTTTTGCTCTCTTGGAGGAAGGATTCGGAACCTCCAGGGGCTCAGCTGTTTGTTTTGTGCGATTTATCTTTTAACTGATTATTTGGCGTTTTTGCTCAAACACCATTTCCTGCGAGTTGGCGTGAATTCGGGAGAGACCTGGCCTTGGATGCCAGGCCCGCAGACCCCTGAGCGCGGCCCCCTGGAAATGCCCTTCCACCGCCTCACACATGGCAGGAAATAAAAGTCCTCTTGCTGTGGTCTGCTGACAACGTGACTGAGCCAGCCCCGCCCGTTACGCCTGTTCAAATTATTTAGGCCTGTCTGTCTCGGCCGAATCTATTTGGAGGAACATCCCACACAGTTCTCGTTCCTAAAGCAGACGAAGGACTCTAACTCTGACTGGACAGGGACGGCCAGGGATCCAGGGCAGAATGGGAGAAGATGGTAAAATCATTATCCAGCTGCAGAGGCCCGCACACAGCTGCTGCTCCGGACGCCGCTAGCGCGGGTCTGAACGGCGGGCCGCTCTCCCCGGTGTTGTGTGAGGACTGCCAGGTGTTTATCTTTGGGTGTTTCCTCCCTTTTCTTCCCCTGGGGGCCCTCAAGGATGCTTTAAGAGTAAATAAGGCTTTAAGAGTTGGTCTTGAAGCACTAGTTCCAGACTCCTCCATTCTGGATTTAATGAAAAACAGACAGAGAGGGCAGAGAAAGATCCTATGAGCCTTGCCTTCAAAAACCGGTTAATCAGCAAAGCTTTGTCCTTTTCGTGGACCTGCGCCCCTTTTGCTTTCCACTGCATATGCTTGAGGTTGTCCTTCCAGAACCAATAGGTGAGCAGCTCTGCCACATTCTGGGTGTGAACTTTGGGGAAATGACCTAATCATGCTTCAGCCCCCCATCTGTCTGCAATTTTCACAAGACTGGGTTCCCCACCTGACCCGACAGTTTAAACAGTGACATGTATTTTTGCTGACGGTTTCTTGGGTGGGGTCAGAAATGGGGGTTATATCACACATGATTTCTTAAAGCTTTTTAAAAATCATCTTTTCAGGATTTCTCTTTCCCCAGAGTATCCCTACCTATAACTCTGGCCTGCTCTCCCGAACCTCCCCCTCACTCCCTCCTCTCTCCCCTTTCTACAGGTTCAGAAGTGAGGGATAAACGCAATAAGTTTACACCTGTAAATGGGTAGGGTTGAAATAGGCATTTTCTAAATAGTTGGCAGAATGTGGCTTAGATCCCAAGCCAGATTGGACCTACTTATTCCCTCCCACATGTACTAGCTATTGATTGCTACATTACAAGTCACCCTCAAACCTAACAGCTTAAAACAGTACACATTTATTATTTCACATACTTTCTGTAGGTCAAGAATTCAGGAGAGGCTTAGCTAGGCCTAGTTCAGGGTCTGCAATGAGGCTGCAGTTAGATGTCAGCCAGGGCTGCATCATCCGAAGGCTTCACTGGGGCAGGAAGTTCTTCACAAGGTGGCTTGCTCACATGCCTGGCAAGTTAGTGCAGGGTGTGGGCAGGAGGCCTCTGTTCCTGGCCACACAGACCTCTCCCCAGGGCTCCTTGAGCATCCTCACAACATGGCGCCTGACTTCTCCCAGAGTGAGAGCCAGGTGGCAGCGGCAGAGTCTTTTATAACTCAGCCTTGGAAGTCACGTGCAGTCATTTCCACAGTATCTTGTTGGTTTTGCAGGCCAGACCTCTTCATTGTAGGAGGAAACTGTATGGAGGCATGTATACCAGGAGACTGATTACCACATCATGTACCTTGAACACAGCCATGCTGTGCCCAGGACAGGCAGTAGGCAAGAGGGAGAGGAAATGATCGTGGTGTGAGCCAGCAAGAGTAACAGGAAGAAGCCAGGCACCCTTTGAAGACCATGAGCAAGGAGCCATGCAGATATCTGGGGGAAAGCATTCCAGGTGCAGAAATGGGCCAGTGTGAAGGCTTCAAGACCAAGGGGTCCTGGGGTATCTGAAGAACAGTCTATTGACCATTTGTATACCTTCTTTTGTGAAATGTCTGTTTAAATCTTTTGCTCATCTTTTAAATTCTTATTTTTGAGTTTTAAGTGTTTTTTAAATATGTTCTGGATATACCCCATTTCAGGAAAATAAAGATTTGGACATAGATAATATTTTCTCCCAGCCTCTGATGTGTCTTTTAATGTTTTTTACAATATCTTTTCATAAGCAGCAGTTTCTCATTTTGATGAAATACAATTTAATCAATTTTTTGCTTTTATGGATAGCGCCTTTTGGGTCTCAGTAGATGCTAGCTCCAACCAAAACAATCAGTGAGAATCTGGAGTGTTTGAGCATACCAAACTTTACTGCCCTAATGTGAAAAGTTGATAACTACAGTTCACAGCCTTCCGCTCACTGGGCTTTTGTGGGGAGCACACGCAAACTAGTGCAGTGAGATTGTCACTTGCTCATTTTTCTTTTCACTTGGGAAATTCTCAACTGAATTGTACACGTCTCTGACAGCAGCATGTGATACAAAAATTAAGTACAAAACAAGATAAATAACAAAACTTGTAAAACAAGATGGCTCCATTTCCTCACTCCACACTGAGTCCACACAAACAGCTCAGCCATGGTCAGCTGGGACCCCTAGACTATGAAACCCAATGGACATCTTTGTTTCTCTCTTTCTCAGCCTCTCTGCGGCACTTTATCCTGGACCATTCCTTCTGGAAAACACATGTTTCCCCTTGGCTTTATGACACCAAGCTCTCCTGGTTCCACTGCTACTTCTTTAGGCTTTCCTTCTGTTCTCCTTTGTTACTCAACCTCTCCACTTGGCAGTTATGCTGGGCACGGTCCTAGACCATACTCTCTTCTCACTCCACACTCCCAGATGAGAAATCTCTTCCAAGCTCATGGCTTCAGCTGCCACCTATATGCCTGGCAACTCCTAAATGTACACATTCAACCTGAACTATTCCCCTGACCTCCAGACCTACGTTTTCAACTGTCTCCTTGGCATTTCCACTTGGCTGTCCCAGTGGCACCTCAAACTAAAGTTATCCAACTTGAACTGGTGATCTACATCCCCCAAACCCTGAACTCTGCCTCAAACCTAGTCTTTTTCCTAAATTCCCTCCCTCATGCAATGGTATCCATGTATCTCTATAAGACAGAAACCTAGGCCCTGTCCTTGACACCTCCCTACATCCACCCCATTGCTACAACCTGTTGGTTTTACCTTCTGGATGCCTTCTGCCTGCTGTCCTCCATCACCATTGTCATCACCATAACTCAAGATAATAACACCTTTACCTAGATAAGAGCCTCCATACCAGTCTCCCCATTTCTACTATCACCCAGCTTCAGTATGCTTTCCACACACGTATATGGAAAGATCTTTCAAACTCAAGTCTAACCAAGTTGCTGCCCAATAGCTTGACTACTGCTCTTAAGTCAAAGACTGAAACCTTTATGTTACGTAAAGGACCTGACCCCACACAAATGCCCAGGCTCATTCTGCACCATGCTATCTTTGCTCTTACTTTCCAGCCATTTTGGTCTCTCATTTCCTCAAAAACACAAAAAGCATCAGGCTCCCTTCCACATGGGGACTTTCCATGAGCTGTTCTTTCTGCTTGGAACGTGCTCTCCCTGACTTCCTTCCCTTAGGTAGCATTTACTCTTCCCTTCACCTGTCACTTCCTCAGGGACACCCCTTCTATCACCATCATCTCACGATGGATCAAGGCTCCATGTAGACTGAGTACCTAGGACCCCACCTGGAGGCACACATCACAGTTATAATCTTACCCATATGATGCAAGCTGACATGATTAGGTCGATTGTCCCTATTGATCTGAACCTCCATAAGAAACAGGCTGGTGTATTTTCACCAATGCCTGAGATGTGATAGCAGCATATACGGGAGGGAGGGAGAGAGGGAGGGAAGGAAGGAGGAAGCAAGGCAGAAAAACCCTGATGTGTTGAACGCTGATTTAGCAATAAATTCTTTCATTTACCAGCCTACTGCCTTTCTCTCTAATGTGTAGCAAATCTTTATAAAATAATGCTAGCAGTTTCGCCATTTCACACTTTAAATGACTGAATAATTTTCTTATGGGTCTATCCCAAAATTACACATCCCTCCCAAACTATAGTGGTTTTATAAAGTATATTTTATCTCAAACCATTTATGTCTACATACAGCTTAGGTAGGCTTTTTTGTTCCCAAAAGTTCAGATTCAGGTACGATGAAACAAAGATTCCAGTTTCCACCACTAACTACAAGCTTTAGAAGTTCTAAATCTTGAGCACAATCATTAAAACAAAGAAACTTTATCTTAAACTTCCAATCTTTATGTCAAGAAATGGAGGCAGCAGAAAGAGACTGACAGGAATTAATCTCTTCCTTTGTAGTTTATCATTTTGCATGGCAGTGACTCCCACCTGGCAGGGGGTCATCTCAAGAAGGCCCACTACTGGTTGAAGCTCAAGCCTTTATCTCCTTAATCATGCTAAGAAGGTTTTTCTTCCCAGGATAGCAAATGCATGGTGTCTTTCCAACACCAGTTCTTCAATGATCCAGAGAGCAACTGGGAATCCCATGATTTGACTCTATTCTGACACTCAGAATAGAGTTAGCATCAGACCACACAGGTTAGGGACCCAGTCCCACAAGAAACCCTCATGTCAGATACCCGTCTCAGGTATTGGGTGCTCAAGGTACCTATTCTTCTGCCAACTTGGCTACAATGCGGGGAGGTTCCCACAAGCCCCTCCTCAGGTTTAGTAATTTGCCAGAATGGCTCACAGAACTCAGGAAAGCACTTTAATTAATATTTCCAGTTTATTATAAAGCATACAACTCAGGAACAGCCAAATGGAAGAGATGCATAGGGCAAGGTATAAGGGGGGTTGCATGGCACTTCCATGCCCTCCCTGGGTGTACCACCCTCCCAGCACCTCCACGTATTCACTAACTTGGAAGTTTTCCAAGCCCTTTCATTTAGGGGGGGTTTACGGATGTTTCATTACATAGGCATGATTGACTAAATCATTGGCCATTGGTGATTGAACTCCACATCCAGCCCCTCTTCCCTCTGCAGAGGTGAGGGCTGGGAGTGGGTGACTCTTTAATCATGGCTTGGTTGGTCTTTCTGGTGACCAGCCCCCCATCCCAAAGCTCTCTAGACCCCTCCAAGAGTCAGTCACCTCATTAACATAAACTCAGGTATGGTTGAAGGGGTTCGTTGTGAATTACAAAAGACACTTCTGTCACTCAGATTTCAAGGGTTCTAGGAGCTCTGTGCCAGGAACCAGGGACAAAGATTATACCACATTATACCAAATTATACCATACATGTGGTTAGAATATTTTTCCTAGTAGGGCAATTAAAAATAAGAGTCCATTCTTTTTTTGAAAAGAAAAGTCAATAAAACCAAGAAGTATTTAAATCATCATGGTCACAACAATAGGATTATTGGATGAAAGTACTAATACTGCTAATGTTCTTGTTCAACAATATTCCATGCCTAAAATATCTTCCAAATCCCCGTTGAAAATAATTTATTTCTCAGTCTTAAAAGCAAATGTAGAATCTCTATCCCTTATGAGTCAACAGTTATTAGTCTTATTGTCTGTGCTTATATATCCAGCTCCTCTCCTATGTAACAGAGTCTCTGGAATACATAGAAGATTGTCCTGATTCCACTAGTTCAAGCTTCTGGAATCCTAAGACCTACATTCAGCTGTCTTACATTCAGCCCACTGGTTTTGGTGTATGTTATGGGTTGAATTGTGTCCCCTAAAAGATGGTGAAGTACTAATTCCAGCCACTAGTACCTGTGACTGTGATCTTATTTAGAAATAGGGTCTTTTCAGATGATCAAGTTAAGAAGAGGTCATCAGGATGGGCCCTAATACAGTATTACAGTGTCCTTCTAAAAAGGGGAAATTTGGATACAGGGACAGACATGTAGAGAGGGAAGACATACTGGGGAGATTGGAGTTATGTTGCCACAGCCAAGGAAGCTGGAGTGAGGCCTTCAGAGGGATCCTGGTCTGGCTGACACCTTGATCTTAGACTTTGGCCTCCAGAACTATGAAACAATAAATTCTTGTTTAAACCACCCTGTCCTGGTGGTTTGTTACAGCAGTCCCAGGACGCTAATATAATGTAATAAATGGGTGCAGCCCAGAGGTAGTCCTTTCAAATTACTTACTATTAATTATAAAAGTATTAAACATAACACAAGATCGTCCAATATAAAAGTATCTAAGCTAGATGAAATACACACACACACACACACACACACACACACACACACACATTTCCTGTGTTAGAGGAAGAAGACCACAGTGCCTTCTCCTCCATGAGGGAGTGAGTGCTAGTTCAGTGATTGCTTCATCCATGTGGATGATCTTGCTTTCTGGGAGTGGGAGGAGGACCAGAATTGGATCCACTCCAAGGGCTGTCATGAAAGCGAGATTCAGAGCTTCCAGGAAAGACTTGATCTTCCAACTTTAGGCGAGTAGAGTAGCAGCGTGCAGCCCCTTGGAGGGAGCAGTGTTTTCATACTTAGGAAATCCTGGTACACTGGTGCTAGATGTGATGGGTGCTCTGCAACCCCTCCCACAAGGTGTTACAGGTCTAACAGAGATGCAAATGAAACCACCCTGGTACTTCAGTGCTGAAAGATGTGGTGGCTGTCTCTGGGATTAGGCAGTCCTCAAATGTGAGCTGATGGGGTGTTGTGGCCAGCACAGGAGCTGAGGGTCATAATTCCCTCACAGTTCAGAAGGCCAGTAGCAGGATGATGTACACAATGTCCAGTCTCTCATCATCCCAGAATGGCACACAGCCATTCTTCTTTTTTACTGAGACTTTGGGAGGGCATCTGTGATACCCACCTGAATGTATGACAATGGGGCTCTTGTGGACATAAGAGTGGCCTTGCCAAGGCAGGAAGATAAATACCTTGTCTGTCAGCTGGAGTTGCATACCAGTGTCAATAGTACCTGGAAACCCTGGGAAGTTGAGGCAGAGAATCGCCGTAGGAGGGTAATTGGGAGAGAAGCACTGCAGACAATCCTGTTGGTCTCTCCTATAACAGGCAGTTAACAGAAAAGTCAACATAAATGGCCAGTACACAAAGAAAAACAAATATTTAACTGACCAGTAATCAGAGAAATGCAAAATGAAGTAAAATCTCATTTTTGATCTGGCAAGCACTTTAGGAGAAAATGATACTTCCAATCATTGTGGTATACAGCCATTTTGAAGGGTAACTCAGCAGGATTTATTAAAATTTGATGTGTGCGCCTTATGACCTAGCCATTTAGTTCTCTGTATACAGAGTTAAGGAGGGGAGTTGTACTGTTTATTGCAGAATTTCACTTATCTCTTGCCACATAGATAGCTTAAACACTTAATAGCTTAAAACACTTGATAAACCCCAACACTTAATAGCTTAAAACAACAATTCATGATTAGCCTTCAAGGTTCTATGGGTCTGACTGAGCTCAGCTGGATGATTTTCCGTTGGGGTGTAGGACACTGAAGGCTCAACTGGATTAAACATCCAAGATGGTTTCTTCACTTACACGTCTGGCACCTTTGTGTTCTTCCACTTGGCCTCTGTCTCCAGGGGAAGTGTGGGGTATGTCCTTCTCCAAGGCCTCTGTGGGATGACCTCTCTCTCTTCAGAAGGGTATTGGACCTCTTACACTGCGGCCAGCTCCAAAGACCACAGAAGTGAAAGCTGGCAGTCTTTCCTAAGGCTTAGTCCTAGAGCTATTACAGCACCAATTCCCCTGCATTCTATTGGCTACAGTGAGTCACAATGTCAGATTCAGTGTGGGAGGGGACTTTGTAAGTACATGAGAACCTGGAGGTGTACTTTATTGGGAGCCATCTTTGGAGACTAAGCACTAATACCTATAGCATTACTGGTTATAGCAAAAAATTAGAAATCACCTAAATATCTATAAATTGGGAAATGTCTAAATGAACATATACATATGTATATTTACCACAATATTGAACTGCAGTTTAACACAATGAGATAGAGCTACATATACGGACAGATAGACCTTCACGACATGTTAAGTGAAAAAAGCAAGTCACAGAACAATACAAGCAACATAGGATTTTCTGTAAAATAATAATAAAACAATAATCCCATACCCAATCTGTACTATATAATTGCATATTATAAGGACTTGAAGGATACAATTTAAGCTGCTAACTGCCTGTCTGTGGGGAAGAAGAAATGAGATTGAGGTAAAAGTCACAGATAAGTCGTATCCATGATTCCAAGTGTTTCCTTATTTTCCTCACAATGATGTCTACCCTCAATTCACAGAAAACTGAAAGTACAACATTGAGCACAGATAAGATTTGTGGAACAAGGCTCTGTCTTTTCTACATTCCTCAGTGTGCCCCAAAGACGAACCACAGAGAATGAGACCTCACCCAAGCCTTTGCCTTGACCCCCTCAAGCACAAGAATTGAACACCTTTGTTCCTCCACCCTAGGGTCAGGAATTTCTGAAAATAAACCTCATAAATGACTTTAGTCAATGAAACTAGTAGGAGGTAAGATTGAAGTGCAAGTTTCAAACTTATAACTTATCAACCATTCTCCACGCAATGAAAATTGCACCAGCACAGATTTTGTGCACACACTGGCAGATGAAGTGTGTCACGCTGCACTGTTTGTGTGGAGGATGAGACTAGCACTGTGACTTAGGCTAACCACCACAGAACCGACCTACTGTGCTGGCCATAGAGGCAGAGCGATGAACAGCAATGTCGTCTAGATTTGCCTGGGTTCAAAGCTGGCTCTTCTATTCACATGCCCTTGGGTTTCTGTTAGGGTTGAGCTGTTGGCACCCAGTAACTCTTAGGAAAACGTAATGATCATCTGTTGTTGGGTTCAACCTTGTTAAGATATTATTTAAACCAGTATTAATCAAAGTAGCTGGTCAAAAAACAAATCTTTATGTGGGGATAAAAAAAGAGTTAAATCAATGTTACCCAAAAAATAGCTGGTCTGTGAACACATTATCAGGTCTATGACAAGATAAGGAGCTTATGCTAGAAAGTAAACCAATGTAAAAAACTTTCTTCAACAAGAAACTCTTACTATTAAAAAAAAAAAAAGCTATTAGCTGAACTGAACAGTGTGCTTAGCGGCATAATTGATGTACATTCTGGCATAAGCTCCTAACTTTGTAGCACAGTGGTACACAGACCAAACTTTGAGTAGCACTGATTTAAATCTTCTTTATTCTTTTTTTTTTTTGCTTATTTTTAAATTGACTAGTAGTTTATTTACAATATTATATTAGTTTCAGGTGTACAGCATAGTGATTCCATATTTTTATAGATTATGCTCCATTTAAAGTTATTACAAAATAATGGCTATATTTCCTTGTGCTCTACAATGTATATTTGTTGCTTATTTATTTTATACATAGTAGATTGTATCTTTTAATTCCCTACCCCATCTTTCCCCTTCCCTCTTCCCTTTCCCCACTGGTATCCACTAGTTTGTTTTCTATATCTGTGAGTCTGTTTCTGTTTTGTTATATACATTCATGTTTTTATTTTTTAGATTTCACATATAAGTGATAGCATACAGTGTTTGTCTTTCTCTGTCTGACTTATTTCACTAAGCGTAATGCCCTCAAGGACTATCCACATTGTTGTTGCAAATAGCAGAATTTCATTCTTTTTTATGGCTGAGTAATAGTCCGTGTGTGTGTCTGTGTGTGTGTGTGTGTGTGTGTGTGTGTGTGTGTGTATATATATATATACCACATCTTCATCCATTATCTATTAAGGGACACTGGGTTGCTTCCATATCTTGGGCATTGTAAATAATGTTGCTGTGAACATTGGGGTGCATGTATCTTTTCAAGTTAGTGTTTTCAGTTTTTTCAGATATATACCCAGGAGTAGCATTGCTGAATCATATGGTAGTTCTATTTTTGTTTTTTTGAGGAACCTCCATACTGTTTTCCATAGTGGCTGCACCAATTTACATTCCCACCAGGAGTGTATAAGTCTTCCCTTTTCTCCACATCCTTGCCAACATTTGTTATTTGTAGACTTTTATTTATTTATTTATTTGGCCACATTACATGGCTTGCGGGATCTCAGTTCCCCAACCAGGGATCGAACCTGGGCCACACAGTGAAAGCCCAGAACCCTAACCACTAGGCTACCAGGGAACTCCCTATTTGTAGACTTTTTGATGACAGTTCTTTATTCTTATTTTTTGTCTGCTTGATTTATCAGTGTCTGAAAGAGGCTTGTTTATACTATGGTTGTGATTTTGTAAATTTGTCTCCATAATTATGTTATGTTTTGCCTTTTGTATTTCTCAGTGATGTTGTTAGGTACATAGAAGTTTCTGATAATTTTATGTAGTCAGACTACAGTTTGTTTTGTCACTGTGCATAATAAACACTGGTTGTGGCCTACGTCATATATATTCTCCCCTTATTCCTTAGCAACAACACCCCAATTTTGGTTTGAGTAACAATATACTCAGCTAATAATTTGCATTTACTGATTTCCCTTCTATTTAGGCGTAGCCATGGGTATAACTTCTGATATAGGTACCACTCTTTCTTGGCATTTCCTTTTTCTTCCTCCTCTCTGAAACAGAGGAGGTAAAGGAGTCATTTTAGTATCAGTAGGAAACCATGAGAATGACAGAACATAGAGAAAGAAAGAAGCCAGGAGATTGCTGACAGCATGAGACCCTGAGGCAGGTCTGGCTTGTCTGGTAATGAATTACTTATATTGTCAAAATAAACTCTCTTTGTTGAAGTAACCATTGTTGGGTTTTGTTACTGCCACACATGAAATCCTAATTGATCACAGTATAAAATGGCCCCTCTTGTCCTTTTTTATGCTCCATACCTTAAATTGTGTCTTACAGGATATTAATATTGCTATACTAGCTTTGTTTTTATAGTACAATATTTGCCTTGTAATGCTTTTGTGTTCATTTATTTTCTTTCTTTTTTTTTTTTTTTCGTGTGTTAGTTTCTGCTGTATAACAAAGCGAATCGGCTATACATATACATATATCCCCATATCTTCTCCTTCTTGCGTCTCCCTCCGACCCTCTCTATCCTACCCCTCTAGGTGGTCACAAAGCACTGAGCTGATCTCCCTGTGCTATGCAGCTGCTTCCCTATTTTACATTTGGTAGTGTATATATGTCCATGCCACTCTCTCACTTCATCCCAGCTTACCCTTCCCACTCCCCATGTCCTCAAGCCCATTTTCAATCTATGTGTTTTGCTTGAAGTGTCCTTTTGGTGCCCTCCCTTTCATATTTAATGTGTGCCTTTTATGGAGCATATTGTTATATTTTTATTACCTAATCCAATTTTTTCCAACTCTTCAGATAAAATGTATATATATATGGTATATATATATATATCATATACCATATATATCAGACTTATTTTTAACAACTTATTTTTAGCTTCCAATTTATTATGTTTTCTCTTTATTTCTAATGTTTACCCTTTTTGACTCCTGTTGAATTAAAAATTTATTTTTTGCTAACTTTACTTTCTTGATAGTTATCCAGTATATTTCTATTTTTATTGATTACCCCTAACAAATATACATACTTAAATTTAAGTCTGAAGTTAGTAAGTATCCTGTTCTTCTGAAAAAGACCAGAAATTTTAACTCTCCTCCAAGCTGTTCCACTCCCATCTCACATGGTATCCTCTGCTCCTATGGCCCTCCATGGCCCTTATTCACTCACTGCTTCCTCACTAGCTTCCTTAGTCTTTTTCAACAGGCTAGGCCCACTGCCCCTGCTGCTTCCAGGAATGCACTTCTCTAACAGGCTGCATGGCATGCTGCTTCACCTCCTCCAGGTTCTACTCAAATGTCATCTTCTCACTGGTGCCCTCCCTGACCACTCTGTCCCCAAAGCTGACCATTCCAGTCTCCCGTGGCTGCTCTATTTTTAATCTTTAGCATGTATCACTATCTATAACACTATACATTTAACTCATTGAGTGTGTATTCAACTCACCACATGAGCTGATCCAAATGGGTTTTTTTCAGATTTCACCTCTTCGCTTTGGTAAGACATCGTCTGGGAGCATGGGTGTAGCTTACTTCATCCTGATGAGGAGGGAGACGAGTCCTCAGATCCATGCAGAGAGCACAGTAACCTTGATGGTGGGATGGCTTTATTGGTCTGCTCCTTGGTCCCATCTCACCTTTTGGGGTGATATGTCACCACTTTCCTTTGGCATCTGTGCCCGCAGCCATGGGGCTGCCACCTCAAGTGGTCTTTTCCTCCTGAACCAGGGCTCTGACATTCCACAGATGTGCTCAGAGTTCCTTCTTTGGAGCACATGGGAGCTCCTTCTAACCTGCTACACAAGAATGTATGATTTATTCATCTCTTAGGCGGTGTAGATTATACAAACAATGTATTATGCCATGAATTCCAGCCCTGCTCCTGTCAGTATTTATTTGAGAGTCTGATGCCATATCATAAAAATGATATGAACAGTAAGAACTAAAATTTATTGGTACTAGTTGAAACAATAAGATTGAGAACTTGCTGAAATAATAAAATGCAAAGTGTTTTTCTTTTTAAGGAGAGAAAGAAATTTAGTATTCACATGGGATGGAAACTAAATCCTTTTTGGTAAATCATGATCTAACCAATGTAGCGAAGTAATATAACAGGATGCATACCATCCTCAAAATTGATTACACTCTCAAGTTAAACATTTTCTGAATTGCCATATATAGCAATTCTCACTGCCCTGATGTAAATGGACTACTTTACAATGAAATAAGTTTAAATAAATTAATATACATACAGCACTGAGAATGGTGCCTAGTATACCATAAGCAGCATATGTGTAAGCAATTATTACTCATTATAGAACTTAAAGCTGTTTGTTACATTATGTATTTTATTTTCCACATGAAAAAATAGTTTATAGTAACATTACCCTGTAAAGCTATCAATTTTATCCCAACAGCTATTTTAGAACTTTTTGAGGCCTAAACGAACATGCATTGTTCAAAGTATGAACACTCTCTAGTAATATACACTTGAATTTCCTGATTGTGTTACATATTACCCAGGATCTGCCTTACATTTAATCAGCATAACCTTTCCTAGCTGAGGTCTGTCAAAGCCGAAATTTGAGCAGAGGATTTTTGTTTATTTGTTTTTCATTTATTTTCTTGTTTTGTTCTGTCAAGGTGCTTAGCATATAGATTAAAAAAATGGACTTTGGATCAGACAATCTAGGCTCTAAGACTACATGACAGAACAGTTTGTGGGGTTTATAAAATATGTAGAAGTAAAATGTATGACAACAATAGAATAAAGAATAAACAGAATAATAGAAGAAAGAAGAAAGAGAAAATGGAAGTATAGTATTATAAGGTTCTCTTACTATACATAAAGTGGTGTAATATCACTTGTAAGGAGGTTGTGTTGAATTAAAGATTTATACTATGAGCTCTAAAGCAACCACTAAAATAACAAAACAAAGAGTTGCAACTCAATAGTCAATAAAAGAGATAGAACCATAAAACTCTCAATTAATCCTAAGGAAGCCAGAAAAACAGAGAAAAAGGAATAAAGAGCAGATAGGACAAATGGAAAACAAAGGGCAAGATGACTGACTTAAATGTAATCAATTTAATAATTACATTAAGTATAAATCACTAAACACCATAATTAAAAGTCAGAGATAATCAGATTGAGTTGAAAAAGGAAGACCCTGCTATACGCTGCTTATAAGAAATGCACTTTAAATAAAAAGACACAATTAGGTGAAGAGTAAAAAAATGGAGAAAGATATATCATGGTAACACTAGTCAAAAGAAAGCTGGAATGGCTATATTAATATCCAACAAAGCAAACTTCAGAGTGAAGAATATTACCAAGGGTAAAGAAGATTATTTCATAATAATAAAAGGGTGAGTTTATCAAGAGGATATGAAAATGCTCACAGTCCTAGAGTGTAAAACTTTATGAACCTAATAACAAAGTTCCAAAATAATGGATATAAATGCTGAAAGGAGAAAAAGCCAAATTGATAATTATAGTCAGAGGTTTCAATACCACTCTTTCAATAACTGATAGGTGACGTAGGCAGAAAATCAGTAAGGACATTGAATATTTGAACTACACTATGATATTTATAGACGACTCCACGCAATATCAAAATTTTGTAGACTACATTCTGTACCATAAAACTAGTCTCAATAACTTTAAAAGCATGCAAACCATACAAGGGCTGGTCTCTGACCACAGTGGATTAATTAGAAATCAATAACAGAAAGGTCTCTGGAAAATCCCCCAAATATTTGGAGACTAAATAACACACTTCTAAATGACCCACGGGATGGAGAAGAAATAAAAAGAGAAATAAGATACTTTTAATTGAATGCAAATGAAAACACCACATATCAAAGTCTGTGAGGATGTAGCTGAAGCAATACTAGAGAGACATCAATAGCATAAATGCATATATTAGAAAAGAAAGAAGGTCTTAAATCAATAACCTCAACTTCTACCACAAGAAACTGGAAATTAGAGAGCAAATTAAAGCAAAAGGAATAGAAGGAGGGAATTAATAAAGATCTGAGAGGAATTAAATGAAACAGACAACAGAAAATTGATAAAACCAAGTCTTTGAGAAGATCAATAACATTTATGAATCTCTAGCTAGAGTGACACAATGTGACATCATTACAGATTACACAGACATTAAAAGGATAATAAAGGATATTTTAAAAACTTTATGCCAATAATTTCAACAACTTAGATATAACAGGCTAATTCCTCAAGAGGCACAAATTACCAAAGCTCATTCTGAAAGAAAGAAATAAACTAAATAACCCTATATCTATTAAAGAAATTGAAATTATAGTTAAAAACTTCCTCCCGGGCTTCCCTGGTGGCGCAGTGGTTGAGAGTCCGCCTGCCGATTCAGGGGACGCGGGTTCGTGCCCCGGTCCGGGAAGATCCCACATGCCGCGGAGCGGCTGGGCCCGTGAGCCGTGGCCGCTGAGCCTGCGCGTCCGGAGCCTGTGCTCCGCAACGGGAGAGACCACGACAGTGAGAGGCCCGCGTGCAGCAAAAAAAAAAAAAAAAAATTCCTCCCATAGAAAAAGCCAGACCTAGATGATTTTATTGGTGAATTCTAAAAACTGTTTAAAGAAGAAATAACAATACAATATATAGTCTTCCATAAAATTGAAAAGGAGGAAATATTTCTCAGCCTAATTTATGGGGCCAGCGTTACCCTGAATACCAAAATAATACAGACATTACAAAAACACAAAACTATAGACTAATATCTCTCATGAACTCAATGTAAAACAGTCTAAGTATTATTTTAGTAGACCAAATTCTACAGATGTCAAAAGGATAATACATTATGACCAAGTGGAGTTTATCCTAGGAATGCAAGTTTTGCTACAGAATATCACTGGCTATTTTATTCCCATAGAGCATCATGGTCTTCCATGCCATCTTTTCCTGAGGATCTGTTACTTTCTTCCAGTTACTTACTGCAACATAACAAACTACCCCAAAACTTAGTGGCTTAAACAACCATTTTTTTTTAAACAACTCTTGGTTTTAAAACAAGTATTTCATTTTGCTCACGATATTGTGGGACACAAATTTTGGAAGAGCTCAACAGGAGAGTCAATCTCTGAGCTACAGAGGGTAAAAAAGGTCCCTGGGGCTGGGGCATTTCCTTCCAGATGGCTTCTTTACTCAATGTGTTTCAGTGCTCACTGGCCTTTCTTGTCCTTTCTCTCTCTTCACATGGTGTCTTACTCTCCAATGAGTCTTCTCATCGTTTGGGCTTCTTGTAGCATGATGGCCTTAGGCTAGTCAGGCTTCCTACATGGCAGCTCAGGGCTCCAAGAGGGCAAGATATTGGGTATTGGTCTTAAAGGCTATGTCTAGAACTGGCATAGCTTCATATCTGCCATACTCCATTGGTCAAAGCAGTCACAGACCAGCCCAGATCCAAAGGGAGGAGAAAGACACCCACTGCTATGGGAAAAGTATCAAAGAATTTGTGGCCATCTTTAACCTGCCATATACATTTACCCCACAACTGGTACTAATTAATGTGTTACTTAGGGATGATTTTCTGTAAGGAACAGAAATAAACTCAAGTTTCCTTAAGCAAAGAGGAATTTGTACGGAAGAATATCAGGAAATAAACGGGAGCCTGGAAATCATTGGAAACCAGTGGGGTTATGTATGCCCTAGGACTCACTCATTACCTTAGTTCTAGAATAGAGTCAGTCTGATGAGTATGACCCTGCTGAAATATATAACCTCCAATCACTCCTTCTGTCATTGTGTCTTGAGCTCTGGGAGAGGGTGTCCAGTTGGTCTACTTAGTGCACAGGCCTC
Source organism: Physeter macrocephalus (assembly GCF_002837175.3). Lineage (NCBI taxonomy): Eukaryota > Metazoa > Chordata > Mammalia > Artiodactyla > Physeteridae > Physeter > Physeter macrocephalus. The sequence continues at coordinate 89,256,181 of NC_041222.1, forward strand.
TCTTTCAGGTTGTACTGGCATCAGTCATAGTGAGAAAAGCTGGCTCTGGCTTTTACAGTGGCAGAGGTGCATTTGGATGCACCTTTGCCAGCACACAATAGGGCAGAAGTATTTCTTCAAAAGGTTATCATTAAGCATGGGTAGTGCTTGCTGGGGAAACAAATTCGAAATGCCCACTGAAGGTAGGGAGGATGAATAAAATTATGGAAAGTTAAAGATTGTAGGAGGAAAGTGGAGGTAATTTATAAATAATGGCAGAGTGTTATGTATTGCACTGTGTCCCCCAAAATTCATACGTTGAAGTTCTAACCCCTAGTACCTCAGAATGTGGCTATATGTGAAAACAGGGTCTTTAAAGAGGCATTCAAATTAAAATGAGGTCATCAGCACTGGCGTCTTCTCTGAAAAGGAGAAATTTGGGGACAGGCACCCCATAGGGAGACACCACGTAAACATAAAGACAGGGATCAGGGTGATGCATCTACAAGCTGAAGCATCTACAATCTACAATCTGTGCTGGCCACAGATTGCCAGCAAAACACCAGGAGCTAGGTCAGCAGCCTAGAACAGATCTCCCTCACAAACTCAAAAGGAGCCAAACCTGCTAACACCTTGATCTCTGGAAGACTTCTGACTTCCAGAACTGCGAGACAATAAGTTTCTGTTCTTGAAACCTGTGGTTCTATGTTGCAGCAGTTGTATTAGAGTTCTCCAGAGAAAGAGAACCAATAGGACATATGTATCTATTGGAGACACAGGCAAGAATTGAAGACTTTGAGTCTGAAGGCAGTCTGGAGGAAGAATTCCTTTTTTCTCAAGGGATCTCAGTCTTTCTTTTTTTTTTTTTTTTTAAATTTTACTTATTTATTTATTTATGGCTGTGCTGGGTCTTCGTTTCTGTGCGAGGGCTCTCTCTAGTTGTGGCAAGCGGGGCCCACTCGTCATCGTGGTGCGCGGGCCTCTCACTATCACGGCCTCTCTTGTTGCGGAGCACAGGCTCCAGACGCACAGGCTCAGTAATTGTGGCTCATGGGCCCAGTTGCTCTGAGGCATGTGGGATCTTCCCAGACCAGGGCTTGAACCCGTGTCCCCTGCATTGGCAGGCAGATTCTCAACCACTGTGCCACCAGGGAAGCCCCCTCAGTCTTTCTTTCTTAAGGCCTTCAACTGATTGGATGAGGCCCACTACATTATGAAGCATAATCTGCTTTATTCAAAGTCTACTGATTTCAATATTAATCACAACTAAAAAATACCTTCACAACAATATCTAGACTGGTGTTTGATCAAAAACCAGGTACTGTGGGCTAGACAAGTCAACACATAAAACTATCACAGCAGCCCTAATAAATAATACATATAGTGTAGTAAGTGGCATGACAGTTAAAGTAAGCTCCAGGTAAGAGAGGATTAGATAAAGTAGGAAGCAAGGAAATTTTAAATGTTTGCGCAATATATAATGGAAAGAAGGCTAAAATGATTTCAGAAGAGTGTTCATCATCCATGTTCTCCATCCTTGAGGACTCAAATGGGCTCTAGACTGTGCACTCAGGGGTGGCCCTGGAGCTCCCCATTAACTGGCTGGTGACAACACAAGGCAACAAAACTAGCCCCCACCCATTAGGTGTCCGAGGGTCCTCCAGTGTGAATCCATGATTGTGCTAGAGGGTTCAGTCTTCCATGTCCAAGGGTGTTGTTCAGTTGCATTTAGGTGATTTGATGGGAAATTCCAGGTGGCACGTCCATAGTATAACTGCTTTGGTCCAATTCATTCAGTTAACAGAAGATGAGTAGGTGGGAAGTGTGTGTGAGGCTGCAGCGTTGGGATGGTCCCCTAGTCTTGGGCCATGGCAGGATGCATGTCCTGCCCATGCACTGAGATTTGCACTTCCCGAGACTGATACCATGCCAGGCTCAGAACTCCACCACCTCTCAAGCTAGCAGTTCCCTGGCCTTCTGTATGCCCATTCCTCCCTTAGGACCAATATTCACTCCTTTTAAGTTCTCAATTACTGGAACAAATATTTATAGCTGTAAAACACATCACCCCCAAATGGCTTAATGCCTTAAAACAGCAATGATTTGTTTTTCATGATTCTGTGGATGGGCTGGGTTGGTCCTCTGGTGGTTTCTCCTGGGTAACCTGGACAGGTAGGTCTCAGATGGTCTTACTCCTAGGTGCTAGCTATGGGCTGGGGCACCTCAGTTCTCCTCCATCCAATACAGGCTAGAATGGGTGGCCTCCTGGTTCTACCAGGCAAGGCAGAGAGCTGCAAGTCCCCTTGACTCTGGATATGGCACTCTGTCACTTCTGCCACCATCAGCTGGTCAGAGCAAATCAGATTCAGGGGGTGGAGAAACAGATTCCACACTTTTAAGGAGAGAGTATCACTGTCACTCAGCAGAGGGCACTGGACATGAAGAGGCATGACTCATTGGGGACCATTATTGTTAGTCTCCTACAAATACCAAGGGTAGATCCCACCCTCTTTAGTAAATAATGGAGCTTAGTGGCCTTGACTGAGTTTAGACCTTCAAAACCCACTTGAAGGTAACTATTGAATCACAGTGCCAGGGCGCTTCAGAAGAAGATTAAACTTGTATCTTTATTGTCTTTGCTCCATTCAGAAATATGATGACTCACTCTTGGAGCATGAAAGCATATTATGGGAAGCACCCAGAAACGTTTTTCTTTAATTCCAGAGTGACAAATCAGAAAAAAAAAGAAACAAATTTCAAAAAAATATTAAAATTTTTTATTTGGAAATTGAAGTTAAATACAAAACAGTTGCCATAGGAAAGTCTTATAAGAAAAATAGAAATGTGTTTAAAGTAATAAATGCTCACTGTAAAAACCTTGTATTTTCAAAAAAATAGGGTAAAAAGTAGAAAATAAAGATCACTTTAAACACTGCCATCATGCAAAGCTAACAACTTTCTTTCCAGCCTTTGAAAGAGGCTGGAAATCCTCCCTTTTAAGAGTCTTTGAAATCCTCCCTTTTAATTAGATGGATAAAAAGGAAGACAAAATCAGAGAAAAGAACACAGAAGTATCTGAGGTAAATATGCAAGAAGTTAAATATGAGTTGGAGGGAAATAACTCACTAAAAATTTTTAAATTAACTAATTAATTAATTTTATTTTTGGCTGCGTTGGGTCTTCATTGTTGCACACGGGCTTTCTCTAGTTGTGGCGAGTGGGGGCTACTCTTTGTTGCAGTGCGCGGGCTTCTCTTTGCGGTGGCTTCTCTTGTTGCAGAGCACAGGCTTTAGGTGCGTGGGCTTCAGTAGTTGCAGTACACAGGCTCAGTAGTTGTGACACATGGGCCTAGCTGCTCTGTGGCATGTGGTATCTTCCCAGACCAGGGATCAAGCCTATGTCCCTTGCATTGGCAGGCAGATTTTTAACCACTGCGCCACCAGGGAAGTCTCTCACTGAAATATTTTTAAAAATAGCTTTATTAGGATATAATTTGCACACCATACCATTCAGCCATTTATAGTGTACAACTTAGTGTTTTTTAGTTTATTCAGAGTTATGAATGTATTATCATCACAATATAATTTTTTTTTTTTTTTTTTTGCGGTACGCGGGCCTCTCACTGTTGTGGCCTCTCCCGTTGCAGAGCACAGGCTCCGGACATGCAGGCTCAGCGGCCATGGCTCACGGGCCCAGCAGCTCTGCAGCATGTTGAATCTTCCCGGACCGGGGCACGAGCCCGTTTCCCCTGCATCGGCAGGCGGACCCTCAACCACTGCGCCACCAGGGAAGCCCCACAATATAATTTTAAAACATTTGTCTCCCCTAAAAGAAAGATTTCCCAGCCCCATTTTCCCCGAAACCTCCCAGCCTTAGGCAGTTGTTAATCTACTTTCTATCTCCATGGAATTGTCTATTCTAGAATTTTAAATAAATGGAATACAATATATGGTCTTTATGACTAGCTTCTTTTGTTCAGCAAAATATTTTCAAGGTCCATGTATGAGCATATATCAGTACTTCATTTCTTTTTATTGTTGAATAAATTTCCATTCAATGAATACACCACATTTTGTTTACCCATTCATCAGTTGACAGACTTTTGGGTACTTGCTAAAATTTTTAAATTAATTTCTAGGCAACCTTTCAAATATTTTGATCAGCAAGTCATATTCTCAATTACTTTTTAAAAATCCTTAAGTCGTTTTGAATACCACAGAAGTAATATGGACTCATGAAAAATTAAAACACTTGAGAACTGTTGACAAGAAAAATGGAAACTCCCTCTGTGTTCCCCAATTTGCCTTTCTTTCCCAGAAGTAAACCTTTTATTTCTAGTGTTTTTGTCTAAAATGTTTTCCTCTATGTTTGCAAACATATACAGTCAATCCTCATTATTCATGGATTCTGTATTTACAAATTTATCTACTCACTAAATTTTATTTGTAACCTCAAAATCAATACTCGTGATACTTTCAAGGTCATTTTTGCACATTCAAGGAACTGCAAAAATGTGAGTTGCCTGAATCCATGTTCTCAGCTGAGGTCAACAAGGTGACATTCTGTCACCTTGTTTCATATCATGCTGTACAGAAGTGTCCTTTCCGTGGTCTACTGAGCATATTTTTCTCATTTTTGTGCATTTGGTGGTGATTTCAGTGTGGTGTTGAAGTGCTACCTGGTGTCCTAAGCACAAGAAGGCTGTGATGTGTCTTATGGCGAAATCATGTGTCAGATAAGCTTCCTCTACCCATGAGTTACAGTGCTGCTGGCTGTGAGTTCAATGTTCTTGAATCAACAATATGTATTAAGTAAATAAGGTGTCTTTAAGTAGAAACACACATAAAACAAGGTTATGTATATATTAAGCAGTTGGTGAAAATACTGTGACCAGCAGCTCACAGAAACCTAACTCTGTATTTCCCTTAGGAGCAAATGGTTCAGTATTGGATAATTCACTGTTGGAAGTCACTTTATAGAACATGACTGTCACGAATAATGAGAATTGACTGTATATGTAAATGCACATGTAATTTTCAAAATTGCACCATATAGTACATTGTTTTCCAACTTGATTCTCTAAACTAATGCATGATAGAAACATTTTCTTATCAGTACATTAGATCAAATGAAATCCTTTAAATGAATGGCAGGCAATCTGTAGTCAAATCCGACCCATTGCTTCTTGGTATAAATGAGGTTTTATTGAAGCACTGCCTTGCTCATTCATTTTAGTATTGCCTAGGGCTGCTTTTGCATTCCAGTGAAAGAACTGAGCAGTTGAAGAAGAGACCATAAAGCACCCCAAACCTACAACATTTACTATCTGTCCCTTTACAGAAAAAACTTAACCAAACTCTGCTTCAAACTATTGCAGAAGATTCTGTGGTATGGATATTCAACAATTCAGTCGTTCCTTTATTAGAGGGCTTATAGGTCCTTTTTTTTATTTTAGGTAATACTCCATGGATCATTGTCAACATTTATTTATATGAACAAGTGCAAATATTTCTTAAAGCTTCTTAGAAAGGGAATTGCTAGTTAAAAGTGTATATGTGTTTGAATGTTTGAGAGATATTAGTAAATCCCCTTCCAGACGGCTTATACAATTACACTTCTACAAGAGTATATTTCCCTTTGCCCCTACCAAAACTCAAGTTTATAAAAACAAATGTTTACCAAAATGATGAATGGACTTCCCTGGTGGTGCAGTGGTTAAGAATCTTCCTGCCAATGCAGGGGACACGGGTTCAATCCCTGGTCCGGGAAGATCCCACATGCCATGGAGCAACTAAGCCAGTGCGCCACAATTACTGAGCCTGTGCTCTAGAGTCCCTGAGCCACAAATACTGAGCCCACATGCCACAACTACTGAAGCCCGCTCACAGCAATGAAGACCCAATGCAGCCAAAAAAAAAAAAAAGAAAAGAAAAGAAATTGTTTTTCCTTGTTGTTTTATTATGCTTTTCCCTAATGGTTAATGAGAAAGAATCTGTTATTTTTCTATATTCATAATTTCACCACTACCACTTGGACAAATATATATATATATATATATTTTATAATTTTGAGAATAAATATATTTATGTTACTCTCCTACCTTTCAAGACAAACTCTCTGGTGTTTTTGTTGACTTTGTCTTTGAACTTCTTCTTTCTCCTGTATTTTGCTGAAATAATTGGGACTTGTGATTCCAGATTACCTTATTTTAGAAAAACAATGTTTGCTTCTAATTTTTAAGGAATGCTTATGCAAAAGCTGAGTTCCACTTTATAGCCATATCATTGACAACTATCAGATATATCTCTACGTTTCCTTGCTCACCATTCTTCTTTGGGTGTCATCCTTTTTCCTGAAGGTCTTTTCTATTTTATTGGAGTATATCCTTATTTTTATTATTTTATTATTTTTTTGGAAGGGATACAAGAGTGTGTAGTGGATTGTTATTTGGCAATCCAGTACCCGTTTTCCTTCTTTCTTTCTAAGAAAACCCTTTTGAGGTATTTACCCCTCTCCCACTTCAACCACATGACTGAGTTTGTGGATTAATTTAAGATAATCAGCACACGTTATGTTGTGCAGGGCACACACAGCTTGAGTCAGTTTCATCAGATTGAAGGGAAGGAAGTAGAGTTTCCACTCTTTCTCTCCTGATGCATGTAAATTAGGAAACTTGACACCCTAATGGGAGCGAGTCTTAGAATGAAGCGGATGCTAGAAATGGTAGAATGGAGAGATGGACAGACAGGAACAGGGTCTCTAGTGCCATCATTAAGCCCTGAAGCAACCCCATGTGACCGCTGCCTTACCTCAGGGTTCCTGCTACCTGCAATCAAAAGCTTACCTTTCCAAGTCCAACATAGTTTTTGTCTCTGCTCAGATTTCATCGATATTTTGGCTGTGTACAGGAATCTAAGTTCAAAATAATTTCCCCTAAGAAGGAAAGCACTGCTTACTTATCTTCCAGTGTTAAAAAAAGCATTAGATAGAGACCTCAGTCTAATTCTTGTTATTCATGAAATAAACGGTTTATCTTCTTTGAAAGTTTTAGGATTTCCTCCTTATCCTTGATGTTAGGAGTTCCTCCAAATTGTACCTAGGTGTGTGTCTTGTAAATTTTTCTGTTTGGTACTTGGTGGATTCTTTAAATCTCAAAACTTGTTCATCTCTAAGAAATGTTCTTACATTGATTATTTCTTTTATTTTCTCTTATCTGCCTATTGACTTTATTCTCTTCTTCAAAGAATCTAACCAATTTGTTTGACTTACATATACATATTTTGATGTCTCAAGTTTTCTCTCACCTCTAATTTCCTTGATTTTACCTTATAGACCACAAATAATTCCATCTCTATCTACTTTGTATCAATAATTTGAAATTTCAGATGAAATCCCAAGTTATAATAAACATACATTTACACAATTATATATATATAATATATAAATTTTAAAAGTTCTAGCAACTTTTGCTCTAGTTGCTCCTTTTTCCTAGCAGCCCATTCTTGTTTTTTGCTTTTTTTAAACAAATTTATTCATTTAATTTTATTTATTTTTGGCTGCACTGGGTCTCCGTTGCTGCGCGTGGGCTTTCTCTAGTTGCGGTGAGCGGGGGCTACTCCTCGTTGAGGTGCACTGGCTTCTCATTGCGGTGGCTTCTCTTGTTGCAGAGCACAGGCTCTAGAGCGCAGGCTCAGTAGTTGTGGCGCACAGGCTTAGTTGCTCTGCGGCAAGTGGGATCCTCCCAGACCAGAGATCAAGCCTATGTCCCCTGCATTGGTGGGAGGATTCTTAACCACTGTGTCACCAAGGAAGTCCCCCATTCTTGTTTTATTGATGCAGTATATGCACTTGAATCTAAGGATCATGATTGCAATTCACATTGGGCAGGGTTTTCTCAGGTATATAAAAAAAAGTCATGTATGTTGTCCAGGTATTAAGGCTTTTAATACAGAGATTTAGGGGTTCACATAACTATTTAAAGGTGGGGGGATAAAGCTAAGTGAAGCAGCCATTAAAAATTTTAGCTTGGCTCCTCAGAAGTTGGTGATTCTCAGGAGATTCCCAGGATGCTGCTGCAATTCTCACAAATCTTTGGAAGCTCCCACCAAATTTCACTCTGCAAAAGTGAGATGGATAGTTCTGTAGGGCAATCCAGGGAGATCCTCTTAGTTCAACATCTGTTCACATGTTCTATTATAACTGCCACCTCTAAATAATGGTCTCTCGACTTCTGTCCTCCTAATCTCTTGCACGTGTCTTTCATGGGCAGACACTGTCCCAGAACCAACCAAGGAAAGAGATTCTGGGAATGTGGTTCCTGGCTCTATTGCAATGTGGAGACCATAGATGGAAGTGTTGTTGATGCCTTGTTTACTTACAATAGACTGACAAGCACATACTGCTCTCTTTATTGTCTCTGTTTTCTTCCAAGTCTGCTGTGTTTGCTCACCTTGGTCCTTCTCTCATGGATGTTCCATGTATTTTAATGACAGAAGGCATCTGAGTGAGCCTTCTTGTGTGTTTCCTTAAGGACTTCCCATCAGTCTCCTTTCCTGAAGGTGTGCTGGGGAGAAGGTAGGCGTGGCAGGGAGCTGCATAACTGTCAATGGATGCTCTTATTCAGGGGGTGGTGTAAGTTCATATATCTTTTACCCTTGGGGTGAGATATCTTTATTTTTCTTTCCAATCTCCTGTTAGTCCAAAATCACCTCATTCTCTCCCATGCTTCTCTAAGAGAAAAATACCCATGCTGTCAGATCTGTGCATTGTTTAGACCCTTGAGAAATGAACTAAGGGCTTTAGTTTTGGGACAAACATCTCTATTGCCACCTAATTTTTTACGATTAGGCAAAATGTTTGATTCCCTGATAAGCCCTTTTGCTGTTTTTCAACAAGCTGATGGATTTGTCATTTAAAAGTAAGTTTTCTCCCATTTCATGGGATTTCTAAGGGAAGAAATACTATGCTTAGGACCCCATCTTGAACTGGGGACCCTGAAGTACCTTTACCAACACACGGTTTCTTTAAGTCCTTCCTGTGCTGGGCACACCAAGCTAAGGGGAAAATGTGAGTGGGGGGAAGGGTCAATTGGTTTAACAAAGAACCTATTATTAGAGTTTCCTCAGGAAAAAAATAAGAAAAGGCTCTTGTTTATATTTTTATTGTCATATCTAGAGAACATCTGGAAAACATCGTTGTCACTAACTCACTCCATTTGTATTGTTTCCCCAAGAAGTAAAAACTAAGAGGAAATCCCAAATAACAATGTTTTCTTTTCCAGGGCCAAACATCTCTCTTTATTATAGACATGTTTGATTATAGCTACTGATACAGCTCTCAACATTTGGTAAGCCAGGATTATAGTGAGTATACACTGTAACAGATTGTTGAATATAATAATTGCTACTGTTGTTAATAAGAAGTGTTCAGTGAGTACCTCTTATGTCTGCAGCATGATGCTTCAGAATGCAACATTGAAATGTGGCTCCTGCCTGCAAAGAACATATGGCTTGGTTGGAGGGATAGTATTAATGGTCCTGGTGTAGTTTGAGATCATGAATTGTGTGGTTCTGACAATGAAGGATCAATAGGGACTCAGAGCATTAGGGTACTAAGGATACTAAAGTATTTAGGCTGGTCCTTGAAGACCAATTGGCTTGAAATATGGAATTGTGATATGTGGGTTGTAGTCATTATCTATTGCTATTTAATATATTATTCCAAAACGTATCAGTTTAAAACAATATACATTTATTATCTCATAGTTTCTGTGGGTAGGGAATCCCTGTGCAGCTCAGCTAAGTGATCTGGCTCAGGGTCTCCCCTGAGACTACCATCAAAGTGTTAGCCAGGGCTGGGGTCTCATCTGAAGCTCAAATGGGGAAGGAATCAATTCCGGGCTCTCATTGTTCTTGACAGGTTTCAGGTCCTTGAGGGCTGTTTAACTGAGGGGTTCATTCCTAGCTGGGAGTTGGTGGAGGCTGTGCTCAGTTCTTTGCCACATCAACTTCTCCAACATGACAGTTTGCTTCATCAAAGTCAGCAAGAGAGAGAATCTGCTGGCCAGATGGAAGTTACTATTGTATGCAGCCTAATTAGGGGACCAACCTTCCTTCACCTGTGCTGTATTTTACTGATCAGAAGCAAGTGCCAGGTCCTTTCCACACACAAGGGCCATGTTCACTGTGCTTACGACTATGGACTACAGGAGAAAAACGATCTTTGTATAGAGCCCAGCACACACATAGGCATGGAGGTGACCGCAAGATGCATCAGACCAAGCACAGTGACAGTGTGCAGCTCTGGACAAGGAGCGGAGTCACAACACTGACGGCTGAGAAGCTTGCCTGGGAGTAGAAGGTGGCACACAGATATGTGTGACGAGAAGAAACTGTGAGAAATATCCACGTCTCTCCTACTGTGTTCTGGCTAAAAACATTTTAACTCAAATCTCACCAAACTTTTAGACATACCTCCAGTTATAGGAAATACAGGGACAGAGCAACAATAAAATGACACCAACAGGGACTTCCTTGGTGGTGCAGTGGTTGAGAATCCACCTGTCAATGCAGGGAACACAGGTTCAAGCCCTGGTCTAGGAAGATCCCACATGCGAATAAGCCAGTGCACCACAACTACTGAGCCTGCGCTCTAGAGCCCATGAACCACAACTACTGAGCCCACGTGCTGCAACTAATGAAGCCCGTGCACCTAGAGCCCATGCTCTGCAACAGGAGAAGCCACCGCAATGAGAAGCCCATGCACCGCAACGAAGAGTAGTCTCCGCTCGCCACAACTAGAGAAAGCCCGTGCGCAACAATGAAGACCCAATGCAGCCAAAAAAAAGTAAAAAAAATAAAATAAAACACCAACAGGAAACAATCTGAAAAAAATCCTTAAAGTGAGATGCTTTTCATGACAACTGGCCTGGTCTCTCCAACAAGCCAATATCATGCAGAAATAAGGGGTTGGGAGGGCTAGTTTAGATAAAAACAGAATGCAATGCTTGGATCGTGGTTCTAAAAACCAACTATAGCAGAGATCCCCAACCCCCGGTCCGCAGACGGGTAGTGGTCCACAGCAGGAACCAGTTAGGAACCAGGCTGCACAGCAGGAGGTGAGCAGTTGGCAAGCGAGCGAAGCTTCATCTTCTCCCCATCACTCGCGTTACCGCCTGAACCCCACCCACTGTCCGTGGAAAAATTGTCTTCCACGAAACCTGTCCCTGGTATCTAAAAGGTAGGGGACGGCTGAACTATAGGACATGTTTGGGGTGGACAACTGGGGAAATTTGAATATGGACTGAGCATTAGATTACATCTGGAAATGATTCATTATGAAGTATTCAGGGGTAAAGTGTCATGAAAGCTACAACCTATTTTATAATTGTTCAGAAAAAATACATACGTAGCCTTATATTGGGAAGTCATAGCAGAAAAAACAAAATATTATAAGAGTTGGGAACATGACAATACTCTCAAATAGGCTTTGCTATAAATTCCAGAAAGCCTCTTCCTTGATGCTTTGTCTTAGTCAGACTATGTCTTTCCCCTCAAACTAGCACAGTGCTCTACTCAGAGCAATTGCTCCACTATTTTTTGTTGAATTGACAATGTTCAAAGACATTAGGCCACCTTTGGGCTAAATATGGCTTCAGAAAAAGAAGGCCTTCTTTTTCTTACAGAACAAGAAGTCTGGGGATAGCAGTTGCCAATGTAGGTTCAGCTGCTCTGTGATGTACCCTGAGATCCTGGATCTTTCTGTCTCACTGCTCCTCCATCCTTGGTGTGATGGATTTCAGATTCACATTTGCTGCCCCCTGTTTGGAGGTGGTTGTGGTGAACTTCAGTGCAAGAAGAAAGGGAAGCCTCCCATGGGACCTTCACTGACATATCTTTGGCCATAACTGCTCCCATGGCACACTGAGCTGCAAGGGAGTCTGGGAAACAAGTATTAAGCCATTCTTTTTAATTTTTTTATTGAAGTATAGTTGAATTACAATGTGTTAATTACTGCTGTACAGCAAAATGACTCAGTTTTATAGATATGTACATTCTTTTTCATATTCTTTTCTGTTATGGTTTATCACAGGTTGTTAAATATCGTTCCCTATGTTATATAGTAGGACCTTGTTGTTTATCCAAGTATTAAGCCATTCTAAACTCTCTTAGGGGCAAGCAAAGGAGTTGACTTTATGAATTGGGTTCTGGAGGAGCTAACAAACAAGTTTGCCCTCCAACTGTTTCTTACCCTATCGAAATGTATCTTCTAAGTAGATTTCTTTAGTAGGTATCCATCCACAAATTAAAGGAAAACAAAAATAGAAAAAAACCTAACTTGGAAAAATTACTGCATTTAGTATGGATGGAGCATTAATTCGTTCCATAAACATTTCACAAGGCCCTGACTACACACCAAGCACTGGGCTGAAATCCCTGGAGACAAGGATGACTGAGGGATGTCCCATATCCTTAGGACGTTTACAGTACAACTGTGGAAACAGGCCTATAAATAGATAGTTACAATATATTGTGGGAAAGGTCCTGTAAAAGAAACACTAAACAGACAGTGACAAACTAGCATGGGGACTCAGAAATGTTTCAGAGAAAATTGGGCACAAATGAAGGCCTGGTGATGAGGACAGCTTGGCACCCCGAGGAGCCGTGAGCAGCTTTATGGACCGTTCTTGTGAGGGCTTGTGTGTGTTCTTCTAAGAATTTCCATTTTTTAGCTTTGCAGAAGATGTGCAAGTCGTGGAGTCAAGAGTCTCCTTCTGGTTCCGCTGCTGACTAGCTGTGGGAGATCAAGTTTGAAATTTAACTCAGGGATCCCCTTTATTTAGCACTGCAATCTTAGAACGGTTCCCATCCTGTAAGAACACTCGTGCTTCGTGTGCTGGTCCTTAACTGCGGAGCTGCCAATGGTGGTTGCAATTGCAGCCATCTGCTAGCACTTGGTAAATTTCTTTTGCAGAACAAGCCAGACATAACTCACTATGGCAAATTTGTACCTGGAAATCACGGAGATGTGATGGCAGACAAGCGCTGTGGTCTTGGAGGAGTCTTGCCAAACTGTGAAGGGAAACCTGCAGAATTTCCTGCGACAGCACTGACTTCCCAATGACTAGCAGCACCAAAACCAAAATCACCAGGAGGAAAACACTTTAAATCAGGAAATACTGAAATAACTTTGTATCTGCCAGATTCGGAGAGAGAGGTTGCACGTTGCCATGGGTGCTCTAATTTCATTTAATTCTTTTTTTAATAGAAAAGCCTTCACCTCTCCTTTTTTGGTCACTTAAGCTTTTCTTGCTGGTGGTTTAAAAATGTCTTTTATTCCATGACATTATAGGAAAGGCTCTTTTGGAGCCATACTTTAGTTATAAATGACTCTTGCACAACTGTTTTATATTTCCATTTTGTTTCACTGACTGAGAATGTAAATTGAACTTTAGTGCTATTGTGCTTTGTTCTGCCTCTCTTTGTGGAAATGTGTTCTGAATTAAAGCCCACGAATAAACCAGAGCCGTCCCAAATACTGCCCTTCAGCTTTTGACTAGCCTGAGAGCCAAGAAAAGATAGAGAATGTGGTTTTATGAGCCCCAGATGGCGTAGTGGGTGTCATGATGTCTTTATGCGGAGAGGTCATGGGTTCAGTCTCCATCTGGAGCCGTCTCAGAGCCACTTTGTATCCAGAGGAGTCAAGATGGGATCTTGGGAAGGGGACGCAGTGCCCCCTCTACCTCCCCGTGCAACCTTGATCAGGGTCCATCATCTGTGCCTTTGATGTAGAACAAAACGCTATCCTGAATGACTTCCCCACAATCACTGTCTCCACTGACTTTATCTTTGCTAGGACCCCATGTTAGCTTCTTCCCTGTTCATCACTGGGAAACTCACGGCATCCTCTCACTCACTCACTCCTGAAGCAAGTACGAAGGCTTAGAGAAATATTTTTCTGGTTCTCCCGATGCTGTAGTCTTTGGAGAAAGAATAATTAAAAGAAAGTTTCTGAGACCATTTTCTGCTTCTCTCCAGAGCAGGCATAAATCCAGACATAGGGATGGCATTTCATTTTGCTTTTGAATGGTACTGGTACAGTAAAGTCATAATTGATTTGTGGCCATGTTATTAATTCATGTACTTTTTTTTCATTTTCAATTTAAAATTTTAAAAATTGTGGTAAAGTATACATAACATAAAATTTACTATCTTAACCATTTTTTTTTTTTTTTTTTTTCAGTACGCG
>NC_041222.1:89270465-89272763 GCF_002837175.3 Physeter macrocephalus
TTTTTTTCAGTACGCGGGCCTCTCACTGTTGTGGCCTCTCTCGTTGCGGAGCACAGGCTCCGGACGCGCAGGCTCAGCGGCCACGGCTCACGGGCCCAGCCGCTCCGCGGCATGTGGGATCTTCCCGGACCCGGGCACGAACCCGCGTCCCCTGCATCGGCAGGCGGACTCTCAACCACTGCGCCACCAGGGAAGCCCTAACCATTTTTTAAGTATATGGTTCTGTGGTATTAAGTACATTCACATTGTTATGCTACCACCATCCTTCCACAGAACTCTTTTTATCTTGCAAAACTGCAACTCTGTCCCCATCAAACACTACCTCTGCATTCATCCTTCTCCCCCAGCCCCCGCTGGCAACCTTAATTCATGTAGTTTTGCTAGACTTTTAGATATAAGCTGTAGGGAAATCATCCTCCCTTTTTCTCCCCCCAGCATTCTCAGCTTAGCCCAGTCAGCACAAGGGAAGAGGGGAATTTCTCTGATGGGTGTTTGGGGGAAGCCGAGGGTTTCTGGATCATCCATGATTTTTAGAGGTAACAGGCTCTCCAGATCTGGTCATTGGGCTCTTCTGCCTTCTCAGGGGCTGTGGTGGCTCAGATCTGCCTGTGACTAGATGGGGCTGGGGGAGGATATTAAGAAAAAAGCCCTTAGAAAGTAAAGGAAAAACCCTTTTCTCCAATCCACTTTAACACTTGTAAAACTGGTATTCTGATCACTGATTGTTTCATTTGTCAATTAGTTCAGAATTCAGGAGAAGAAAAGAGGGGTATTATTTGCTGCCCCCCCAGCAATCTCAACACAAGCTTGACAACTTCGTGCCTGCCTTCCATTTTAAATTATGAACACATTTTAGTCAATTTGTTAGCATATCTTTGAAGATTCCTAAATTGGACTTTCTGTTCAAGTCATACGCCAGTCTTGGTGATCAAGAGCCAGTTCTCTTATTACTAATAACTGGCACCTTTCCATTTTTCATGAGACTAAATAAATCTTGACCTTGATTCTCCTGGGACTGTTCCAGTTGCCCATGAGAGATTCAGCCAGATCACTGATCACACATCCATGCCAGCCATGGAGAGCAGCGACCCGTGGGACTCATGATTTGGTGCTCAAGTGGGAGGAAACCATTCTCTCTGTTGCCATTGCTTCTTTTCTTTATATTTTTTATTTTGACCTAATTTTAGTCTTGCAGAAAAGTTGTATAATAGGGCTGAGAGTTCCTGCATACCCTCACCCAGGTTCCTGTAACATCTTCCAAACCATGGTGATCAAATCCAGGAAATTAGCGTTGAAAGGATGCTACTAGACAAATTACAGACCTTATTCAAGTCTCACCAGTTTTCCCACTACGTCCCTTCTTTGTTCCAGGATCCCACCTGGCATCTAGTTATCATGGCTCCTTAGTCTCCACGGTTCTGGGACAGTTCCTCAGTCATCTTTGTCCTTCATGGCCTTAACATAGTCTTGAAGAGCACTGGTCAGTTATTTCTATAGAATGCCTCTTGATTTGGGTCTGATACTTTTTCATGATTAGGTTGAGGTTACACGTTTTCAGCAGGAAGACCACCCAAGCGGTGTTGCACCTTTCTTCGTGCGAGGTGCCCTCTCCGGGTTCCTCATGTGGGTCTGTCCGATCCTTGGTGAGGTCACCCTCAGTCCCCTGGGGAAGGTTGTCTGTTGGGGTCCCCACTATGCAGTGTCATTATTGGAGGGGGCGATATTTTGAGACAATGCAGCTATCCTATTTCTTTTCAAACGTTTCCTCACTAATTTTCACACCCATCGGTGGATCTTGCCTGCAACAATTATTATGTCTGTATCCACCTAATGTTGATTTTTTTATTTCCCTCGTTCCTTATACCATTGTTAACTGGAATTCACCTGTAAGAAAGAGCTGTTGCTACTTCCCCATTTATTTACTTATTCAAGTTTTTATTTGTGCCAGTATGGATTTTCAGATATTTATTTATTCAAAGGGTTAGACTCTATTATGTACGTGGCTGCTCCATTTGTCATTCCTTGGGTCCAAAATCTGGTGCCTCCCTCCTGGCGTGTGTAACTGATGCAAAACAGTTCTAAAGTCAGAGGTAGCCTTTGTTTTACGCTAGTTACCATTTCAATGGGTGCTGCATGCCAAAGGCACTGGATTTTTTTCTAATACCTTAATAGAATATCCTGCTAATTAATCTTGACCTGACGATTAAATTTTTTTTTTTTTTTTTTTTTTTTTTTTTGTGGTATGCGGGCCTCTCACTGTTGTGGCCTCTCCCGTTGCGGAGCACAGGCTCCGGACGC
>NC_041222.1:89272799-89290843 GCF_002837175.3 Physeter macrocephalus
CTCCCTCTGTTGTGGCCTCTCCCGTCGCGGGGCACAGGCTCCGGACGCGCAGGCCCAGCGGCCATGGCTCACGGGCCCAGCCGCTCCGCGGCATGTGGGATCCTCCCAGACCAGGGCGCGAACCCGGTTCCCCTGCATCGGCAGGCGGACGCGCAACCACTGCGCCACCAGGGAAGCCCTGACGATTAAATTTTTAGTCATAAAAAGTTTGTTATTCGTGAGAGGTTTTGCCTGGTTTTTGAGGGAATCAAATAAGTGCTTGACAAAGTGTAGGGCTCATTAAATGCTAATCATTAGTTATGGTTATTGCTCCAATCACTCAGGAACAGTATCATTATAAATAGGACAATTCATAAAGATGCCAGCAGAAATTCATTCGGAAAAACATTTCTCATTTATACAATGGGGTGAATACCTACCCCACGGAATTAATGTATATTTAATATATATATATAAAACTGTTATTATTATTATTATTTTGATTTTAAGTGTTATGTGGACCATCTTCAAGCATTTCTTCTTTAAATGTTACTCCCTTACCCCCTAAACTAACTCTATCACTAATCAAGTTACTCGTTGCAAGTATTAATAATAATTAGTTTGTTACCTTTGTGGGGAAGGATCAAGGGTGATATTTGTCCTTGATGCTTTCCGGAACAATTTAAAGTTTTTATACAATGAACATATATTTTTTTCTATCATAATAAAATGTTATTTAAAAGATTTTATAATGTAACCCTTAAACCCTGCTCCAAATGAAGTAGAAATCTCCCTTCGTTGAAGAGACAGGATGTCTTTCCCGTTTTGCTTCTCATATTGAAATGCTCAGTTGTTTCCCCCTTGGGCATCCACACTCGTTTGTTTATACATCAGAACGGTGTTAGGGAGATTATTATGTTAGCTTGTAAAATACACACAATTGGATTCATCGTTCTCCTTTTGAAAATAGTACCACCAGGAAAATGTGATCTGTTCAAATTTCCCCAGCAGAGTAAAGAATTTTAATTTACTTATGTTTCGGCTTTGAGAAATAGGATTGCTTAAACAAACTCCCTCCAGACCTTGGAGTGCTGTGGGCCAGGTATTGGATTAAATTCAACAAGCCCGAGAGTTTCCTTACCTAAGTGTAACCGTATAGGCAAATTAGCATTTGTTCACCGAGCTCTGCTAAAACCTTGAATGGATTTTAACCTAGATGGGTTTAATTCAGAAAACTCTTTCTACAGCAATAAACCTCGAAAGCATTGAAGAAAGCATTTGGAATATAGCTGCCCAGCCTGAATTCCAGTTGAGATGGAATGAACTAAGTGGCTATAAACAGTGCCCCTGATGGTTCAGAGAAAGAGGGGGGGCAGCAGAGGCCTTGACACTGGGAAGGTCCCCCCAGGGTCCCAAATCCCAGGGCCTCACAACTTCTGGTCATTGAACAGAGCTCATCCAAGTCCCCAGAGCATTTGTTTGCATAGAATATCCATTCTGGTTAAAAATCGCCAGGCTGTTTACCTGCTTAATGAAAGTGAATGACCCTGTCCTGGGATAAGGCTGGTGGGATGGGGAAGGTGGGGAGGGGAGTGATGGAGACACCCCTCACCGAAAAATCAGAATATGCCACCCCAAAAATGCCACTTTGGCATATTGATGATTTTGAGCTGCAAACACTTGGGAAACAGCAGGTGCAGGAAGGGCTCTGATCTCCTCTTTCTCACCTAAAAGCAGGTCATCAATTTCCAGTGATAAAGTGCTCTCTCCATACTAAGCAGAGAACATTCTTATCACAGAGTCAATACCGAGATGGATCCCCACAAACAAACCTGACTAAAACAACCCTTATCTTCCGTTAGTTTCCCCCATATATTTATCTTCCCTCAATTTACTGCCCCTGGAAACATAAACCCCCTTTCCTTTGTCCTGTTT
Source organism: Physeter macrocephalus (assembly GCF_002837175.3). Classification (NCBI taxonomy): domain Eukaryota; kingdom Metazoa; phylum Chordata; class Mammalia; order Artiodactyla; family Physeteridae; genus Physeter; species Physeter macrocephalus. Next base: position 89,274,714 of record NC_041222.1, read on the forward strand.
CCACAATCTTTCACCCATTTTTTCATTTCATTTCTGTGAGGCTCCCTCATTTGTATATGACATAAACTTTTTCTCACCTTAATCTGTTTGTTTGGTTTTTTTTTTTTGTCAGTTTAATTTGTAGGGTCCCAGGAACTAAACATAAGAGTGTGAAAAAATGGATTTTTTTTTTCCCCTCTCATTACACCACCACTTGACTCTCCTTTATCCACATGAGTAAATCTTGCTCAAGGAGCCCCTGCAGCTCAGGGAAACTGGAGCTCTTTTCATTGTAAAAGTAAAGAGAAGAAAGTTCTGTCTCTTAGCTTTGTGGGAGGAGCTTAAGATTTAGACTGGTAGCTTGTTTAGTAAATTAACCTTGTTTGGGATGATAAGCCCCTTTGAGAATCTGATGGAAGCTATGGACTCTCTTCCCAGAAGAGCACAGTTGTGTGTAATGAGGGTGGGTGGTCCCTCCTTACAGCATCCAAAGGCATTTCTTGCAAACTTATGGGAAATGATCAGGGAACACTGCCTGGGGCGCTGTGGGCTTGGGAGGAGGACTGCAGCTGACACTTCGGGTCTGGGTCCATGGCTCCTTGCACCTTGGTGTAGGTCTCAACCAGTAGTTCTTTAGAAACTTGAGATGTCTTTGCAATAGCTAAGGAGTGGTTATCAGTCCTTTTCAAATGATCTCCTGTTTAAACAACATCCTTTTTTTTTTTAATTGAATTGTTGCGAGCACTCCTCCCAGTTGATGAAAGAGCAGAAATTGTATCAATAGCTTTATCTTGCTTACCCACTCCAAGATGTCTTCGGCAAGTGTCCTAGTCTCTTTGTTTCTCAGTTTTCTCATACTAAAATTGGGGTAATAATAGTACCTATCGAATAGCGTGGTTGTGAGGATTAGATAGGCTAATATGTGTAAAACTCTGAAAACTGCCCCTGGTACCTGGTAAGTGTTGTCTAAATAGCATTGATTTGATGATCCATGGACTCAGTGATTTCTAAGGTTGACGCGGGTTCGTGCCCCGCTCCGGGAGGATCCCACATGCCGCGGAGCGGCTGGGCCCGTGAGCCATGGCCGCTGAGCCTGCGTGTCCGGAGCCTGTGCTCCGCAACGGGAGAAGCCACAACAGTGAGAGGCCCGCGTACAGCAAAAAAAAAGAAAAAAAAGAAAAAAAATCACAAAAGCTACGGCCATATATTAATTTACTACCCTGTTGACATACTTTATTTCACTTAATGCCCCAAACAATCCTGTGAGTTGGGTTATATCACCTGGTTAGAAAAGAGGAGGCTGAAGTTGAGTAATTTGCCTAAGATCACAAAGGAGTTGGTTCAGTCTCAAAGATGACACAACCGATCTATAAGGGAAAAGAATCTGAAAAGGAATATATATATATATATATATATATGTGTGTGTGTGTATGTATATATGACATATATATATAAAACCGAATCATTGTGCTATATACCTGAAACTAACACAATATTGTAAATCAACTATATTTCAATTAAAAAAAGGAAGAAATAACTCAATCTAGAAATGCCTACATACTGGATGATTCTGACTATACCACATTCTGTAAAAGGCCAAACAATGGAGACATTAAAAACATTAGTGGTTGTCATTGAAAGGGGAAAGAGCAAGGGATGAAGAGGCAGAGCTTAGAAGATTTTTAGGGCAGTGAAACTATTCTGCATAATACTATCATGATGAACATATATCATAATACATTTATCCAAACCCATAAAATGTACAGTTATCAAGAGTGTACTCTCTCTCTCTCTCTCTCTCTCTCTATATATATATATATATATATATATAATGGAATACTACTCAGCCATAAAAAGGATGAAATAATGCCATTTGCAGCAACATGGATGCAACTAGAGATTATTATATTAAGTGAAGTAAGTCAGAAAGAGAAAGACAAATACTATATGATATCACTTATATGTGGAATCTAAAATGTGGCACAAATGAACCTATCTATGAAACAGAAACAGACTCACAGACATAGAGAACAAACCTGTGGTTGCTAAGAGGGAGGGGGCATGGGGGAGGGATGGAATTGGGAGTTTGGGGTTAGTAGGTGCAAACTATTATATGTAGAATGGATAAACAACAAGGTCCTACTGTATAGCGCAGGGAACTACATTTAATAGCCTGGGAAGAGAATATAAAAAAGAATGTATATATGGGTATAACTGAGTCACTTTCCTGTACAGCAGAAATTAACACAATGTTGTAAATCAAGTACACTTCGATAAAAAAAATAAATGAAATTAATGAAAAAAAGAATGTACCTTAAGGTAAACTATGGATTTGGGGGTGATTATAATGTGTCAATGTCAGTTCATCCTCGGTAACAAATGTACCATTATGGTGAGTGATGTTGATAATGGGAAAGGCTGTGCATGTGAGGAGGTAGAGGATTATATGGGAAATCTCTGTACCTTCTCAATTATGTTATGAACCTAAAACTGCTCTAAAAAATAAAGTCTTAAAAAAAAAAAAAGAAGAGGGAGGGGGCATGGGGGAGGGATGGAATTGGGAGTTTGGGGTTAGTAGGTGCAAACTATTATATGTAGAATGGATAAACAACAAGGTCCTACTGTATAGCGCAGGGAACTACATTTAATAGCCTGGGAAGAGAATATAAAAAAGAATGTATATATGGGTATAACTGAGTCACTTTCCTGTACAGCAGAAATTAACACAATGTTGTAAATCAAGTACACTTCGATAAAAAAAATAAATGAAATTAATGAAAAAAAGAATGTACCTTAAGGTAAACTATGGATTTGGGGGTGATTATAATGTGTCAATGTCAGTTCATCCTCGGTAACAAATGTACCATTATGGTGAGTGATGTTGATAATGGGAAAGGCTGTGCATGTGAGGAGGTAGAGGATTATATGGGAAATCTCTGTACCTTCTCAATTATGTTATGAACCTAAAACTGCTCTAAAAAATAAAGTCTTTAAAAAAAAAAGATGACACAGCCAGAATGCAAGCCCTAATCTCCCCAGATTACAGACTGAGAACTTATTTTCAACATAGAGAATAAGGGATTAGTACCAGAAGACAAAAGGAAATTTACACATCAGTAAGGAAAGAGCAAGGAATTCAAAGTGTATAAAACGAGTGGACAGTTCCTAGAAGAAGAAATCTACATGGCCAATAAATCTGTGAGAAATGCTCAGTCTCACTGGCTATCAGCAAATGTAAATTAAAATGACAATGAGAAACCATGGGGTACCCACTGGAAGTGCTGGTGAGGACAGAGGGAAATGTGCACTCTCTACTAATCTCTTACTCTTTTAACTTCTCATATTGCTGCTGAAAAGTTCCATGCTACTATTATTTCTGATTCTTTGTATGTGTATTAGTTAAGCTGCCTTGGGTAACAAGGAACTGTAGGGGAGGCAAAACTTTTCCTGTACCCTCTTAGTTTCTGTAGCTGCATTTGCAAATGAAACTGGCAAAAGACAGATTAACAGGAGAAAACGCACACAAATTTTATTTGATGTTAATTTTAATTTTTATGCGTACATGGAGGCCTCTACAGAAAAAAAGTAAAGGCCCCAAGGGGTGGTAAGACCTGGGGACTTCTATGTCATTTTAACAAAGTGATAAACTGTGGAGATGCAATTAGATAAAGGAGAGGGGTTTAGGCTTCTAGAGGCAGTAAATTCTGGGGAGGTAAATATACGGGAGAAAGTAGTGAAAGATAAGGATTATTTAGTAAGGATTTTTAATGCAGACTTATCACCTCCATCTCCAGCGATAAAAGTGGTTCTTCCCTTCCTGGTAGGGGAGAGGGGTACAGCTTCACGAAGGGAAACTTATGCCCTGTTTTTAGGCAGATAGGGGGAGGCTAGAGAGCCTTTCCTATATCTGCTGCTTCTCAACTGCTTTCAGCTCAAAATTATCCTTATGCCAAAGTGTCATAGTTTGGGGTGCATGGTTCTGATTCTTCCCAGAACATAACATCTGTCTAAAAGTAGCATGAGTACACTGATTGCTCCCTTAAGGAGAGGTCTAGAAGGAAGCAATCCCGAGGTTGGATTGGCACCTTCCCATGCTCTTCAAGGCTCCAGGCTCATTCCAGCTCTGCTCCTCCCTCCTCAGTGGGTCAGCAATCGTGCTCTTCATTGGGATAAGATGGCTGCACCAGCTCCACGCTTCACAGCCCGAGTAACAGGGAGAGTAGCAGTAAGAGTAAACAGTCCCAGTAGATGTCTCCCTGCCACAGGGCTTGGTCAGGGCTGTGCCACAACACACCCTGTCCAGTAACTGGCCAAGGGGCCCTAGCTGACCATGCCTGGCCTGGATATGATTCTTCCCCCAGGAGGGGCCATACTGCAGGCATCTGATCTGGGGACATCCACAGTGTCTGTACAATAGAAGATCTGTATTTTTTTCTCTATGGAAGTTTAGGATTATCAATTCTCCCTGGTGTTTTGGGCAGAAGTAGATAACTCTAAGCCCCAGATTCTTTTTTTTTTTTTTTTTTTTTCGGTACGCGGGCCTCTCACCGCTGTGGCCTCTCCCGTTGCGTAGCACAGGCTCCGGACGCGCAGGCTCAGCGGCCATGGCTCACGGGCCCAGCCGCTCCGCGGCATGTGGGATCCTCCCGGACCGGGGCACGAACCTGCGTCCCCTGCATCGGCAGGCAGACTCTCAACCACTGCACCACCAGGGAAGCCCCCCAGATTCTTTAATTCAGCTTCGGCTAGAACATTTGGCTGAAGCGGAAGCATTTCATTTAAAAAACCCAAGTGAATGCGAATCCGCTAACATTTAACATTTTTTTTCCTGTTCTTTCTTTCTATACCTTTGGTAATTCGCTATTGTTCCTCCTAGAATGATTCCCTAATTTTCTTATATTTTCCATTTTTTCCATCCTTCTTACCCTCATATTTCCTTAACTTTACCTTCCATACCACCTACTGAACTTGTAAAATAAATTAATTTAGGCTGTTTTTTTTTTTGGTCTCTGATAATTCTTCTCAATCCACAAATGCAGAATTTTCTCTTCTATTGCTGATGATATCCAACCACAGGAATGTGTGTGTAAATAAGTCTTTACCTGATTATGTTTGATTTGTTCATCTGTTTTGGCCCCTTCCATGATGTGCTCCTCATCTATCCACTTGTATTGAAGAGTCAGGTGCTGAGAAGCTGGCTGAGGGAGTTTGGGGCCTCCTGGGAGTGAGCCAGTTCTTTCACTCCACACGTCAGTGCTTGGAGGTTTTTTCTCCAAAGAAGGACCCTCAGAGGGGGTGGCTCTGGGCAGCTGAGAGCCTGCCTGCCAGAACTGTAGAACGTACTGGACAGACACGCCATCCAGTTACTCCTTGAAGGAAGGGCTTGCTGCCCCTAGCTGTCAGCTCCTTCAGGGTCTGTCTCAGTTGTAGCGAGCTCCTTACCTTGGGAGCGCAACTCGCCCAATGACTGATTGGGGTGAAAGCCTGCTGTCGGTGCCTGGAGTTGAACCTCAGCATCAGGCCAGGCCTGCTCACCGTGCAGAGAACAGGGAGAGGAGGCACAGCCAGGCAGGGCGCTTCCAGGTCCTCCACAGTCCTAGGTTTAACTCTCTGCTGAAAGTGACCACTGTCCCCTTGGAGACTCGCTAAATGCTGAGTCCTCTTTTGCAAAACCTGTATATATCAGTTGTAGCAGGCGCTGTGGATGCCACATTCCCTCAGAGCTCATGTCTGCCCATCTGTGACACCTACAGCCAGTGCCTGTGGCTGCAGGAGCTTGTGCAGAGTGGGCAAGAATGTGCTGAGCAGCCCTCAGCCAGAGGGGCAGGAGTAGGGCCACTAACCAGCCCATCTGACTCTCCAAGCAGTCAACTGAGAGGTTCCCAGCAGGACTGAGCCCCTGATGTCCACAGCGTGACCCTCTCACTGATATCCATCCCTGGAGAGATGTCAGTGCCTCCCGCTCCCCTGCAGGTGCTTCCCGGGATCACCTCCCAGATACACTGCTGTCACTTTAATCTTCATTTCAGGGTCTGCTCCTGAGGGAGCCCAAACTCAGCCACAATCAGTCAGTAGACATTCAATCAGCACCAAGCTGGATGCCCTGCATGACCCGCTTAGTCAGAGCTGAGTTTGAGGCTGGCTGTGGGCGCCATTCTGATTGGTCGTCGGTTGTGTGCATCCATTCTGATTGGCCATCGCTGGAATCAGGGCTCTGCCCTAAATGGGTCGGGTATCTGATTACTTAAGCCTTGTGGAATTGCCCCACACCTCTGGGAAGCAGCTTGCCCCACCTCATTTCATAGAAGGGGAAACTGAGGCTCAAAATGTTGCCTGAGATCATAGAGCTAAGAAACTGGGAGACCCTTATTGAAATTCTGTCTTCCTGAAAAACTCCAGAGTTCTCTGTTCTTAACGTGGAAGAGTCTGCTCTGCCTGTCCAGAAACAGATGAAAAGTGATTTGGAAATAGTAGCCCAGGAATATCAATAATGTTCCCAAGACTCTAAACACCTATTCTCTAACAAATAAATGCGTTTCTCTCATTTTGTGATTTATAAGTTATTTTTTGATACACCAAAAAAATCCCCCCAAACCCCCCAAAAAACCCCAAACACCACCATTTGAAGGGAAAAAAAATCCCAAATTTAAAAGTAGAAGGTGGTGAGTGGGACACAAAGAATGTTACAGTTCAGTGGAACAAAGGAAAGTCACGTTGATTAGAAATTAAGGGAGATTCGAGGGCCCTTTTGGAAATTAATGTTTTCCCAGGATTTTATCTTACAGGGCTATTTTTAGCCCATTTTGGATTGCTGTGTGCTAGAGAGAAAAGTATAGCAAATGGAGTGAATAGGAGTCATGAACAGGTCTTGGTGACATCCTGGCTGTAGGACGAGAGGCAAGTTAGTTTCCCTGTCTCTTTTCTCATCTGGAAGTGGGTTTTGGGTGGGGTTTAAATGAGTTGCAGTTTCTTGGAGAGCTTTCAGATATAATGTGACAGATGCTAATAGTCTACACCCTTGGGTACTTTTAAGCTAAGTCTTGGGGAGAAGAATAAGTGGGATCCAATTGTGTCACCCTGACGTGTGGGTACAAATGAAGATCCGCATTCCATTTCTTCTTGGTGCACAATCTCTTCCCAAAATATTTGTTATAAAGCCCTTTCAAATTTGAAAGCTCATCAGAATAACCCATTCATCTTTGAAACATAAACACACTTGGAATTTTGTTTCTATGAAATTATTTAAGAAATGGCTGTGTGACTATTTCTGAAACAACATAAAAGAGGAAATACAGTTGGTAAACTCTTTAGATGTTAAAGTGTATTTTTTCTTTCTTTTTTAACCAGACTCTGATTCTGAAAAATCAACTTTCAAATATAAACATTCCTGAAATCAGAAAACTGTACATATTAGCTGCCGAAAACTGGGTTTAAACCCAACTTTACACCCTCTTGTCTGACTGCAGTCAGGGTGGAGTGAAGGAGACAGTTGGGTTTTGAATTCCTGAACACTGGAGATGGAAAGGGAGTGAAGCCCGTGGGACAAAGTGTGCAGGTAGCCACAAAGCCACCCGCGGACCTCCCGGAACACAACTGCGTGTTCTTAATGGTAGATGACCTTGGGGTAATTTTCCATTCGTTTAATAAATATTCGCTGAAGAACCTATTTAGTGTCACTTATGCTTCTGAAGGAAGAAGTTAAATATTAATAAAATGCTCCAGGTTTAATTTATCTTTGGCATGAAAGCCATCATTACTAATGAAAGATAATAGGTGACATTCTAAAAGCTTATCAAAACGGGGTACTGAAACAACAAAGTTGAGAATTAATATAAAAGTTTATTTCTAAGTATTCAGAACTTATCTAATCTGCCATATCATCTCGGGGAACAAGGGCTGTCTGCAGTAGCAGTTTTGCAGAGGGGTGGATGCCAGTACCCCACAACCTAATTTAAAATAATCAAGTCCAGATGCCGTTGCCAAAAAAGAGGTTTGCACCATTCACCACTGTGACCTAGATCATATTTCAAAAGTGTCAAATCAAAGCTGTCCCACCAAAGCCTGATTTCTTAATGAATTCCTTATGTATTTCATCTCTTGAATACAAAAAGTGGGGTATCCACTGGGGAGTAAAATTCAGATTTACAAAAACAAAACCTGTGAGTGTGATCCTTTGTGAAACACACCCCTCACAGTTGATCCCCTCACTGTAGAATTATTTACTGCTTCATTAAGATGTTTTTATTTAAAAAGCCACATCTGAGAGGCATCATAATATTCACAGAGAAAAGGAAATATGAGCTGAAGGAAATCTCGTTGAAATCTCAACGTTAACATCTTTAAAAAATGCTGACATTCTGTCATGTTAATCTGGTGTTACTAAGAGTAAAATTTGAAAAATTTTATCATTTCTGTATCTCAAATACTGGCCTTTTTCTTGAAGCAAGATTCTAGCTAAGGGGGTGTTTTCGAGTCCTGACTTATTATGCTAAGTATGTCTGAATACTGAAGAGCAAGTTTTCTTCTTTTTGGAAAAGAGAAAAGAATAATGATCCTCGAGGTGATTATATATATATATACAGAGAGATGGATGGATGGACAGACAGATGGATGGATGGATAGACAGACATAAGGACATAGTAGTGTCATCTGCTTTTTTTTTTTTTTTTTTTTTTGTGGTATGCGGGCCTCCCTCTGTTGTGGCCTCTCCCATCGCGGAGCACAGGCTCCGGACGCGCAGGCTCAGCGGCCATGGCTCACGGGCCCAGCCGCTCCGCGGCACGTGGGATCCTCCCAGACCGGGGCGCGAACCCAGTTCCCCTGCATCGGCAGGCGGACGCGCAACCACTGCGCCACCAGGGAAGCCCTGTCATCTGCTTTTGAACAATAGCAATCTCCTACCTTCAGGCCACCAGTTCATTGTGGTCTTTTCTCAGAAAGATGAAGCCTAAAAGCCCTGCGAAGTACTTGTCCAAGAATTCAGGAAAACGGGGCTCTGTCTTACACATGCCTCTAGGACACTGAAATTAAAGTATGAAAACTCAATTTTTTTCATTCATTCAACCAATAATGATTACAGAGTGCCCACTCTGTACCAAGGCCCAGGAGTGGCTCTTGCAGCCATGCAATTTAAATGGTTCATTCCTCTTTCCATATGCAAAACCTTTAATAGCATTTCCAGTTCCAGAACAAGAAAGTGTAGGCTCATTTATCCCTCCTCCACACCCCCCAAGAAAAAACACAACTAATTAGCCTGGAAATAATCCAACAGACAAGAATAAAGGATTCTGAAAGCTGGAAAGAAGAGGTGGACTAGTTAGAGACCTCAGGACTTCAGGACTGATGATGTGGTGAATTCTTTTATCTCCTATATGCCTCATATGGGTGCCAGAGAGGCCTGAAACCTGGAATCACCAATGTGCATAGACAAGCAAACAAACAAACAAACAGACAAGAAAGTCATTGGCCAAAGAACCCAGAAAGGAGAAACCCAACAGAGCCAAAATGGTGGTGGTCGGGGGTGGAATGCTAACTCCCACTTCACAAGGGGGCACATCGGAGGTTTCCATTTGCCTTCAAATTCACACTGGGCTGACCCAACCCCTTCTCCACCCCTTCTTCTGGGGACTGGTGGGTAGACTGATCCACCGCGGGGCAGCATCAGCACTGTCACTGGAACTACAGCCCACAAAAATCGGCCAGAATCTAGACATTAAACTTAAAAAGGGCGAGTGTCTAATAAAATAGATTTAAATACCATTTAAAAGTCTCTTAATATAATAACCAAAATGTGTAGGATACAATAAAATTCCACTCATCTCCTAATATAATAACCAAAATGTGAAGGATACAATAAAATTTCACTCATCATACCAAGAATCAGGAAAATCACACTTTTAATGAGGAAAAAAAAAATCCAATACTAAAACTTAAAAAATGCCAGTACTGAAATGACTATGATGCTGAATTTATTTGATAAGGATTTAAAAATCCTTGTATTTAATAAGAATGCTTCAACAAGCAATTACAAATTCTCTTGCAAAGGAAAAAATAGAAAATCTCAGCAAAAAATAGAAATTATCATACAAAAGACAGCCATATGGAAATTATAGAACTGAAAAATATAACAACAAATATTAAAAAAAACCTCATGTGATAGACTCAATAGTAGAGTAAAGATGACAGTGGATAGAATCCATGAACCTGAAGATAGATCAACTGAGTCTGTACAATATGACCAAAACAAAAATATAGACTGAAAAAAAATGAACAGAGCCTCAGGGATCTGTGAAACAGATATGTAACTAAATATTTAAAATACATAACATCCTATCATCAGGGTCCCAGAAGGGAATGAGAAAGAGAGTGGGGCTGAAAAAATACTCAAATAGTTTTCATTATATCAAAGAAATAATATTTAATTACTTCATAAATTTGGCAAGAAACATAAAACTTCAGAGTCAAGAAGCTAAGTGAAACCCAAATAGGATAAACCCAAAGAAGTCCAAACAAAGACACATCATGATTAAACTTCTGAAAAACTAAAGACAAAAAAAAAATCTTAAAAACAATCAGAGAGGAACGATGCATTAACTATACAGGAAGATCAAACTAATGACACCAGATTTCTCATCTGAAACAATCAAGCCAGAACTTAGCAGCACAACACCTTTCAAGTGATAAAAGAAAAGAACTGTCAACCTTGAATTCTATATCTGGCAAAATTATCCTTCAGAAATGAATGGAAAATAAGACTTCTCAGATGAAAGAAAATTAGGAGAATCTGTTGCTATCTGATCTACATCTAAAGATTGGTTAAAGGAAGCTCTCCAAACATAAAAAAAAAAAACCGTTATGGATTGAATTGTGTCCCACAAAATTCATGTGTTGAAACCCCAATCCTCAATGAGACTGTATTTGGAGATAAGATATTTAAAGATATAATTAAGGTTAAGTGAAGTCATAAGGGTGGGGCCCTAATTCGATAGGGCTAATGTCTTTACCGGAAGAAGAGACACAGGGGCACACGAACATAGAAAAGTCTATGTGAGGACACAGCACAAAGACAGCTATCTATGAGTCAAGGAGAGAGGCTTCAGGAGAAACTAAACCTTACAACACCTTGATCTTGAACTTCCAGGCTCCAGAACTGTGAGAAATAAATTTCTGTTGTTTAAGCCACCCCACTCTGTGGTATTTGTTATGGCAGCCTGAGAGGACTAATACAGAAAATGACAGCAGACAAATGATGGGAGCTTCAGAGAGGGAAAGAACCCTGGAATGAAGAAATATAGAGGTGAACCCAACAGACTATTCTTCACCTCTGAGTTTCTTTCATTATACTTTAAGTTTGAAGCTAAACTCATAGCACCATTTGATATGGTGCTCAATGTATATAGTGGAAAACACTTAAGACAATTATATTTAACAAGTGGGTAGGGTAAAGGGATCTAAATGGAAATAGGGTTTTTATACTTCACTCAAAAGGGTAAAAAACCCTGACACCATAGGTGGTGATAAATTACATAGGTAATTTACCTAAAGCAACCACCAATAAAGTTATACAAAGTGGTATATGAAAAAATATTACAAATAAGGAAGAATATTACAAATAAAGAAAAAACGTTCAAGTAACTCACAAGAAAGCAAGAAAAAAATAGAGGAATGAGAAACAAAGGGACAAATAGAAAACAAATACCAAATGGCAGAACTTAAGCTCTAACACATCAATGATTAATTAAAATAAACCAAATAAAAGAGATCAATTATTCTTCAGTAAAGTTGGAAAAAAATTAAAAATAGGGCTTCCCTGGTGGCGCAGTGGTTGAGAATCTGCCTGCCAATGCAGGGGACACGGGTTCAAGCCCTGGTCTGGGAGGGTCCTGCATGCCGCAGAGCGGCTGGGCCCGTGAGCCATGGCTGCTGGGCTTGCACGTCTGGAGCCTGTGCTCTGCAGCAGGAGAGGCCACGATAGTGAGAGGCCCGCGCGCTGCGATGAAGAGTGGCCCCCACTTGCTGCAGCTGGAAAAGGCCCTCACACAGAAAACGAAGACCCAACACAGCCATAAATAAATAAATAAATTTTTTAAAAAAAAATTCCCTCACACAGAAACGAAGACCCAACACAGCCATAAATAAATAAATAAATTTTTTTAAAAAAAATTAAAAATATAGTGAATAAAACACATTTATCCATTATATACAGACTAAGAAAATGACTTCACAGATAGCATAGATAAGTAGGAAGTAAAAGGACAGAAAAAGATGTATCATGTAAATATGAATTAGAAAATAGTAAGAGTGACCATAATAATATCAAATAAAGTAAACTTCAGAGCAAGGAAAATTATTAGGAACAAAAGTGGGCATTGCATAATGATAAAGGATTAATCAACCCACCAGGATGTAGCAATCCTGAGTATGTGTGCAGCACCTAGCAGCGTTTCAACATACATGAAGCAAAAACTGATAGAGATGAAAAGAAATAGACAAATTCACAATTGTAGTTGGGTATTTCAGTACCCAACTTGCAGTATTTGGTAGCACTACCAAAGATAAAATCAGCAAAAATACAGATGAGTGAACAATACCATCAGCCTAGTAGATCTAACTGACATTCATAGAACACTCCACCCAAAAATAGCAGAATACTCATTCTATTTAAGTGTTCATGGAACATTCACCATGATGACTATGTCCTAGGTCATATAACAAACCTTAATGAATTTAAAATAATTGAAATCATAGAGAGTATGTTTTCTGTCCATAATAAAGTCAAATCAAGAAGTCAGAAGCTGAACAGGGGAGATCAGCTCAATGCTTTGTGATGACCTAGAGGGGTGGGATAGGGAGGGTGGGAGGGAGGCTCAAGAGGGAGGGGATATGGGGATATATGTATACATATAGCTGATTCACTTTGTTGTACAGCAGAAACTAACACAACATTGTAAAGCAATTATACTCCACTAAAGATTTTTTTTAAAAAGTCAGTAGATGAAAGACAACAGAAAACTTTCCAAATTCTTGGAAATTAAACAATACACTTCTAAATAATCCATGGGTCAAAGAGGAAGTCTCAAAAGAAATAAAAATTAAAAAATTACATAAATGAAATAAAAAATAAAACATATCAAAGTTGGTGGGATTCATCTAAAGCTGGGCTGAGAGGGGAGATTTATAGCACTAAACCCTTACATTAGAAAAAAGAAAATATATCAGTAGTCTAAATTCCTAACTCAAAAGACTGGAAATAGAAAAGAAAAGAGAAAACAACAATAAAAAGCAAACAGAAGGAACAAAACAAACAGCAACAACAAAAAAGCAGAAGTCAATGAAAATAAAAACAAGAGAGAAAATTAATGAAACAGAAAACTCATTTGTCAAAAAAAATCAATAAAATTGGCAAACCTCTTGACAAAAAGAGAGTTGACAGAAATCACCAATGTCACAAAGGATCCTGCAGCCATTAAAATAATAAGAAACAAATACTACAAGAAACTCAATGCTCATAAATTTGATAACGTAGAAGAAATGGACAAATTCCTTAAAAACCACAAACTACCAAAATTCAGCAATATAAAATAGATACATGAATAGTTCTATAATCATTAAAGAAATAGAATTTGTAATAAAAGCTCCTGAAAAAGAAATCCCCAGGTTTCAGATTTTTTCAAATAGACAATTTCTCCAAACATTTAAAGAATTAATACCAATTTTTACAAATTGCTCCTCTTCCAGTAAAGAGAAGAGGAGAGAACACTTCCCAACTTATTTTATGGTTAATTACAAGATAAACTTGCCCACTACCACTGCCACCATTTAATCTTGTTCTGGAGATACTGGACAATGCTACAACGAAAGAAAAAGAAATAAGAGGTATAATGAACATCTAACTAGAAAAAAACAAAAGAATCAACAAATGATTCAGTAAGTTTTCAAAATCAACTTATAAAAATCAGTGCTGGAGTCATGCTGGTCATCGTGTGGTTCAGAGTGTGCTTGGAACTTTGAATTATAATGCCAAGACATTTTCTGAATATGTTTCTGCTCTCAACTGCTCATAACTTCTTAATTATCTACTGAATGCATAAAGGAATAAGCCAGAGATAAATTAAAGGGAAGCCCAGAGCCTCAAGCTTCTCCAACATCCATCAAGGAAGCTCAAGCATGTCAACTGAATAAAAAATGTCATCTTTCTTCCCTTCAAATGTCCAGCTGCAGTCTTGACCAGTGGTGCCTAATACAAATATGATGTGTATATCATATATATAATGAATTGTTTTCAGTACCCACAAGAAATGAAAATGGAAAAAAGTGTCCTTTCTAAGGACCCTTTCTGCCTTCCTGAGGAAAAGATAGAGGCAGAAAGGATGATGACTGAGTGTTTGAGAAATTGTTCTTGGGACTCAGTGACCTTTGCTGATGTGGCTGTGGACTTCACCCAGGAAGAGGGGACTTTACTGGACTCTGTTCAGAGATGTGATGCTGGAGAACTACAAGAGCCTGACCACAGCAGGGTATCAATCATTGAAACCCACTCTGATCTCTTGGTTAGAACAAGAAGAAGATTTGAGGACAGTGGAGAGAAGAGGAGTCCTCCAAGACTCAGCAATTCAGCAGGATAATCCTGGGGGAAAAACATCTGTTGGAATTGAAGCAGTAACATCGAATTGAAAAATGCAGTGAGGAACTTGGAAAGACGAGCTCATCTCTCCCATTGAGACAACAAGCAGGCTTGGTTCCTACTTCAAAGAAACTGAAATAAATCCCACAACCTCAGCATTCCTCTCCTGTGAGACAACCAAGCGTATGTGCAGACTTCATGTGGGCCTTCTGTGTCACCCCTGAGAGACTCAGGGACAAAGGGAACCAAGACAAACAGGCTCACTTTCCTTGGAAGAAGGGAATAATCGAGTCACAATTCCAACAGTTTTGGTGATGGAGACGTGGCTTCCTGGAAGAGGCAGAACTGTAGTGGCCAGTCTGGGTGGAAAGACAGAAAAGCATCTGGAATCCAGTTATGAAAGCTCTTCCCCTAGATATCTGCCCGTGTTTGGGGCAAGAAGAGGGAACAGAATCCCTGCTGTCCTACTTCTTAATGATGCTCATCAGTAAGTATATCAATAGTTATATCAGTTTGCTTTTCCTTAATTGCTCAATCTTATACTACCTTACTTTTTTAATGTCACTTTACACACAGTGGACATTATGTGGAGTTTTAATATACCTAAGTTTTTGCTATCCAATCTTAAAATTCTTTTCTTTTACTTGAAGCATTTACTCTATAATACAATAAATTACTAATAAATTTGAAAAAAAAGTCAATGCTTTCCTACACCAGCAAAACTGACCAGTAAATACTATGAAAGTAAAATACAAATTACAATAACTAAAAGTATAAAATATCTAGAAATTATCCAAGAATCCAAAAATCCCTCTATGGGAAAACTTAACTCTAATAAAGGAGACTGAAGATCTGAATAAATATTTACAGAGATGTCCCATTCTCTTAGATTGGACAATATAATATTATAAGATGTTGATTCTTCCTAAATTAATCTATGAATGAAATGCAATATCAGACAATTCCACTTGGATATTTTTTGAGGAACTCAACTAAATTTATTTTAAAACATATATGAAGGAATAAAAATCTATGAATAGTGAAGTCAATTTTAGAGAAAACAAAGGGTGAGTGTGCCCTGCCAAATATTAAGACATGTTGAAAGATGATCTTTTAATAAAGACAGTGAAATTGGCACGAGAACAGATGAACAGACCAAGGGAAGATAATAACTTAAAGACTGATTCTTGTTTGTATGAGACTTAATATAAGATAAACTATAAGAATAAATTAATGGAGAAACAACAGTTTGCTCTGTGAATGATTTGGGAAAACAATCTCACCATGTGAAGAAGAATAAAAATGAAGTTTGACCCTTACCTAATCCTGATACAGGAATAGACTTTAGCTGGATTAAAGACCTAAATGTGAAAATAAAGATCTGAAATCAGTGGAGAGCTAAGAGTGTTGAAAAGTCCTTAAACTAAACTTCAAAAGCAAAAACTGTAAGGAAAAAAAGTTGAGGGGCTTCCCTGGTGGCGCAGTGGTTGAGAGTCCGCCTGCCGATGCAGGGGACGCGGGTTCGTGC